>NC_056679.1:10448846-10753653 GCF_018350215.1 Panthera leo
ATCTGTAGGCATAGTGAGTGCATTTCTACATTCATTGGTAGCACAGTTTATTGATATTTCAGTCAGATCATGTTCATCAAACCATCTGAAATCTCACTGTGTATGTGTGCCTGCTTGCTCTGGAAATTACTGGTAGCGGTATGTCAAAACCCACAGTACATTATTGATACGTGTTTCCTCTTTTGCTAATTTTTGTTGTCTATATTTAGAAGAATATGCAAATTTAGAATAGTCTCTTTAAGCATATACAGATTTAGACTACTTTATATCTTCTTGGTAAATTGAACTTTTTCTCTCTATAAAACTTCCTTTTCTTATTTCTCGTAATATTTCTCATCTCAAAGTTTTCTTTGATATATTTTGCTTAGGGTTTGGAAGGAATCTATTTTTTCTATCTTTTTATTAATAATATCCTACAAGATTTTTTTTAATGTTTATTTACTTTTGAAAGAGAGAGCGATAGAGTGACAGAGTGTAAGTGGGGGAGAGGGGCAGAGAGAGAGGGAGACACAGAATCTGAAGCAGGCTCCGAGCTGTCAACACAAAGCCTGATGCAGGACTTGAACTCACAAACCGTGAGATCATCACCTGAGCTGAAGTCAGACGCTTAACCAACTGAGCCACCCAGGCGCCCCGATGTTACAGTATCTTTATATTCTTATATGTAAGATGTGTTTATTATAATCAGAATATAGTTGGTTTTTTTTTTTTTTTTTTGATCCCAACTCCTTGGATCAAATTTTCCCATTTGTAAAGTATTTGCATCTGTTTATGCTTATTACAATGATCTAGATGCAAGGTATTTTTTAAGGTGGTGTCAGCATTTGTTCTACTTGGAGGCAGAGGGGAAAGAAAAAACTAAAAAGGTTGAAAATATAAGAGAGGGAGAAGAAAATGATGACTGATGGGTTGTGTTCTAGAGTGGATAGATGGCAATGATATTTGCAGTCGAGAACACAAGACAAGGGGCGGTCTTATAGAGGAAGCCGGGGAGGATTGGTACAGATCTATGTTTGGGGGTGGTATAAAAAGATGTTTAGGAAGATTGTCTTTGTCGGCCTCTATTTTTCTCCCAAGGTGGGAACAAGGTCTGCTAAAATATCCGCAAGCAGAGCTGAGAGGTTTGGGGACATGGAAAGGTTCTGCCAGTGCCACTATGGTCTATGGGAAAGGGAGGGTGACAGTGAGAGAGAGAGAGGTGTTTGAGAAGTGAGGAACAGTCCTCTGGGCAACCATAAAATCCCGCCCCAACTAGCTGTCTACTTGATTTTCCAGGGAGTCCCCAAGTCCTACGTCCTTCTAGGTCCACATTGTCACAGCTCTGAGGGATCACTTTCCCAGATAGTGCTAATGCTGTCGTTCCAGTTGGAATAAAACTCTGGAAGGAGTTTATGTGGAATGGCAGAAAGAAGGACTTTTTCATTCATCCCCCTGATTTCTGTCTTATGTGTAATTCGATTTGATCTGCCTTTTTTTTCCACACAAGCTGGTACCCCTGTGTGCCCTATAGTATAATCTTCCTTCTATGTAGACTGTGGCTCACTTAATAGGTCACATGCATGTGTACACAGCATGGTGAGATGGCCAGGGAGCCAATGATGCTGGAAAGCTTGTGATTCACTCATACCAACCTCTTCTTGGCTTTACATTTTGCTGGCTTTTGCTTTCTCGACTCCTGAATCCTTAGCATAAAATCCTCACTGCTTGGTGAGACAGCAGGACCCGGTGGTTAAGTCCAGAGGCTCTGAAATTACATTCCCTAGTTTCAAAACATGACTCCATCCTTTACAAACTGTGTTATCCTGAGCAAGTTCTTGACCTTCTTGAACTTGTTTCTTTATCTGTAAAATGAGGATAAAAGGGTATCATCCTCACAGATTTTTCATGAGCACAAAAATGGTATACGTGTTGTGATGATTAGTTTAAGCTGTCACCTTGGTTACACCATAGTACCCAGCTATTCAATTAAATACTACATCTAAGGGTTGCTGTGAAGGTATTTCATAGATGTGGTCAACATCTGCAATCCAATGACATCAAGTAAAGGAGATTATCCTCTACAACCTGAACTGGTGGCATCCAATCAGTTGAAAAGCCTTAAGAGAAACACTGAGATTTCCTGAGAAGAAAGAAACGCTGCTTCAAGATGGCTGCATCAGCTCCCGCCTGAGAGTCTCTGGCCTGCTGGCCTGCCACAGAGACTTTGAATTTGCCAGCCTCACCACTGTGTAAGGCAATTCCTTAAAGTAGATCTCAGTTGTATACATATCCCACTGGTTCCGTCGCTCTGGACAACCCTAATGCATTCGTGCAAAGCAGTTAGCACGGTGCCTTGTTCATCACAGTCCCCACAAAGCATAGACCTATCATTATGATTTTCTGCATATGTGTTTAATATAGGGAATGTTTTCTAGAAACATGGGCTGCTGGGGGTCATCCCTATGAAAAGGCAATCCTGACAGCTATTCATTCTTGTCATACTTCCTGAAGTTGTGACATGTCTCTGTTCCATTTTTCCAGCGCAACAACGTGATGAGCTCCATAATGTCTTAGGTCTTGCATGGCCCTCTACGTGGCAGCTGATTTTCACTTTTGCTTCTCTGACATTCTCCTGGGAAGGCCACTAGCCACTCAGCCAGCACTTCACATCACCCTGAAGCTGTTCCATGAGGCTTTGCAGCAGCCGAGGCACTGTCACCTGCGTACCCTGTTTAGTTTTGTCAGAGTTGAACCACAAGAATTTACAATAATGGGAGAGAGACCAAAGAGTTAAACCTTATTCAGACTGAGCAAAGCGCCTTCTGGGAAGCTGGTTCACTGGCTAAGAATACTCTGTGTCTTATACATGATACTCTATGTACTGTACTCATTGTACATAAGGAAACAGGTTTTTTGTAGGTCAAAAAGGTTGAATGTTGGCAATTTCATATGCTTCACCGTATAATTATACTCTGACTTGCTATAATGGATTTATATAGTCTCTATTTTTAATAAAAATATTTCTGTGCTATATAGGGCAGTGCTCAACAACATATGTGTATAATTCATGTTGCTATTCTTAGACTTTTAGTTGTAGCAAAAGATCCAGATCTTGGCCTTAATACTTTCCTGGGGTTGGTGTCAGTTTCTTGGAGAAATGGGGAGGTGGGCTAAGCATGGAGGCTGGGTGTGCTCTCTCATTATTGACATCACAACAGGCAGTTTGCAGCATAAATCTCCAGCCCAGAGTGTCCTCACTGAGCCATTTGTTTGCTCTAGCTGACCCAGATATTACAGTGGGGATAGATGAATATTAGGTGTCATATTATGAGCTCTTCTCCGCCAGTGAGCTATCTTCACTATATTGGGGGTTTTCAGTACAGACAGCACCAAAGATGGGGGCAAAATGCTAAGTAATGCTATGTATACACACACGGGGTTTTGGAAAGGAGAAAGATGCTGAATGTTACTTAGTTAAAAGATTAAATCCTGTCTCATACTTCACATCATCTACATAAATAAGCAAAGCGCCATGTACTTAATGAATGATCAATAAAAATATGAACTGAAGTGTGTCATAGAGTAGTATGAAGGCCTTGACTTTAGAGCTGGATTAACTGGGTTTGAATCCTAGGTCTGTCACTAAATAGTTGTATAGCCGTGGGCAAGTTAACCTCCCTGTGATTCAGTTTTTTCTTCTGAAAAATGGTGATGGAAACAATCCTCTATCTTAAAAGGTTGTGGCAGGGTATTTGTAAGCTATAATGTCTATTCTATAAAAAGCATGGTATATGCTGACTATTATTATTGTTAAGTGAATGACTTTTAGTACATAGGAGAAGTTTAAAGTTCAAATTGTGAAAAAAGGTCCAGAGTGGGGTGCCTGGCTGGCTCAGTCAGCGGAACATGTAACCCTTGATCTCAGGGTCATGAGACTGAGGCCCATGTTGGGTACAGAGATTACTTAAATATTTTTTAAAAAATTAAAATTCAAACTGTGTTACAAAGCAGCATTAAAATCCTAAAAACCCAACAATTCACAAACTGCCCAAACTCCAGAAACTCCAGTTTTTTCTTCTTGTATTAGAATGGTATGCTATTAATTACTGCGTGCTATTATGTAGGTCATAGGCCAGACTGGATCTCTTGTCTCTTGATTTAGGAAGACTTTTGCTGTATTTATTTCTTCTCTATCCCATTTCTTCCTCCTGGTATTTGATACACCCTTGCCAAACGTCTGAAATGGCTTATGCAATCATTTCTCTCCCTAATAACTGATGACCATGGCATTGGTATTGATCACTAAGAACAGCCAATAAGATAACCTGACTGATACATCCACATCTACTTCCTGAGTTTCAAATAGAAGACTGGGTGTATTTTGTCCACTATGAGTTAAAAACGAATGTATTTTGCTCTTATATTGCTATGTGGCATTTTAGAATTCAACTGTAATCAAAGGAAAGCACTGTTCCAAACTACCAGCTTCTCTGAATGCTATACCTCATGGGAATTCAGAGAAACCCTAAGCATCTTTATCAGTTATTTTCAAAAGATTTATCGGAGGAAGCTTGGCATCTTAACACTGCATGATTTTTCTCGCTGCTCTGAAAACTTCATTCAGATTCACCCCAAAGCCACTGAACTTGCATCAAAAAATCCAGCCTTAGAGCAGAGAAGTGGCCTTTTCAATAAAAGTGATAAAAATAACCTAAAATTTCCAGGGTGCCTTTCTTCTCAAAAACTCATAAAGCCTTTACACAATTCGGTAGAAGGATTTTTATCCCAGAAGGGTTTCTTTCCTTGGGTGGCATTTGATTGGTAAAGTTTCTCAAAGTTTACATATATTTCTGAATCTCCTTCTCATCTTCTGTGGTGGTGGTGTCAGATTCAACACATTTCAATATTCAACACATTTCAATTTAACTTATTATGGATGCCTATTCCTTTTTTTAAAGAAAAAAAGCAGCGTTAAGAGCAGTCATTTTTCTCAGTCCCTTTATCGTTCAGTGTCTCTGGATAGCATTTTGTTCCTAAATCTTTCCTTCTTGTGCAGCCATTTCTACCTTCATGCTTCCATTTCATTTGGGGTATTCCCACTAGGGCTTACGAGCTGACATAGTGCTAATACTCCAGGACCTTGGGCACCAATGAACAGCCTGACTTTTTAATAAGAGTCTCATATTCTATTAACTGCTGTTCAGACCTTTGAGGCTTGGCTCTCCCAGAAAGTTAAATCTGTTTCCTTCCATTGTGTGACGGTTAATCCTATTATCTGTACTTCTGTCCCTCCGTCTACCCTGCAAGTACATTTGTTGTTGGTGTTAAAGAAATCAGCTTATATTCCTACGCCCTTCCGTTCTTAATTTCTTAATTTTTTTTTCAGTATTTCTTTAATTTCATCCGCATTATTCAAATTTTCCAACTTTGCTTTAGTCGTATGCTATAAAAGCAAGTATTTCTGTATTTCAGAATCTTTTTTTCTATTATAAGAGCAACATATGTTCATTACAAAAAGAGTCAAACATTCCATATATAATTTCACCTCAATGAGATTAACAGTGCCCATATTCCCCCCCCAGTTTTGTTTATAACTTAAAAAAATCCAAATTGAGATCATACCTAATTGGAATGAAGTTTAAGAAAAATCAGAGCCAAAAAAGAACGAGGGCACTAAGCATAATGCACGAAGTATTTATAGATTTTCTACATTATAGATTTATAATAGATACATTTATATAGATTTAAAACATTTTATAAGATTTTTTGAGCCCTTTCCCAAGTCTCACTACTTTTTAAAAAAAGATCCCCCCCCCCCCCCAAACTGCATGAGCTTATTGTCTGAAAGCACCTGAGGGTTTAGGTACGTGTACTCCTAAGTGTGTGTGTGTGTGTGTGTGTGTGTGTGTGTGTGTGTGTGTATCATATATATGCATGATTTATTTCAAGAAATTGGCTCATGTGATTGGGGGTAAGGCTGGCAAGTCTGAAATCTGTAGGGCAGACCACCGGCAGGCTGAAAATTCAGGCAGGGTTTGTAAGTTACAAGACTATCTTGAGATAGTCTTGAGGTAAGAGGAATGGAATTTTGTGCCCAAGTAAGCCACTTAGCCATCTCTTAAATAATTGTTTCCATTTATGGGCAGGAACCAGGCAATCCCATAACAAAGGCCCAGAAGATGCTCTCGATGAACAGTAAGTAGTTGAAGAACAATCTAGAACTCAAAGAAGTGCTTAGAGTCACTTATTCCTTCCTGGTTCTATTACTGAATCTGTGTCCATTTAAATAACTTCCATTTCTTAATGATTCTTACTTTCAAAGGTGAAAACTCCACATGACAATCAATCAACAATCATCATTATCAAACTTTTAAGGGGCAGGTGAATTCCTGTCCTGTTAAAACTCTTTTACAGAACAAAAAAGATAAAACTCATCCCAATTAATACGGTGCAGCCACGTTATCAGGCATTAAGAAGGCTGTGGCCAGGTCCCTGTCTTCACTGGTGTCAGGGTCTCTGGAATTAAATGTTGCTTTAAACGATATATTGTAGAAAGAAAACTACAAAATACTCTATCCTATAAAATACATGAAAAAACCTCCTATGTGAACATTAATAAGCTGAGTCCAGGGCTTACTTGCCCAGGTGCTGGCACAGAGAAAGCAGATCTGATACCATCCAGGGATGAGATTTGTTTGGGAAGGTCAGAAAAAAAGGAAGATGGAGAAGAGAGTTTAGAGTTAGAGTTTAGAGTGGGATGGAGACGCTATACCATCAAATTTACAATGCGGAGGGAGGGAAGTGAAAAGAGGTGGGGCTGCTGGAGGCAGCGGGGAAGACCACATTTATGAGCCAGAGGCCACACTGATAGTTCCAAGAGTGAGTCAAGGGTGATACGCCCAGGTAGCATGCACTTCACAGGGCAGGGTCTTTACTGGAAGGTGGAGGAGTAGGGAGTAGGGAGTAGGGAGAAGCATGACCTCATTTCTTGATCTGAGGAATAACAACATGATAATTGTAATGACGGAATACTAATAACTACCATTTCTGGAGTCCTTACTCAGTACCAAGCTGTGATCTATCCTATCTCACTGAACAAGGGTGTGAGAAAATGAGCAGCTTCCTGGCACTGCAGGAGAATTGGTGCCACCAGGAGAGAGCTTGTCACAGTTAAGGTGTGGAAAGGAGGAGGAGGTTCCCAGAGCTGTCTGAGGACACAGGGGAATTTGTAGGTAAAGGGGAGTGCAAGAGGGCAGAATATAAGGACTTCAGAGGAAGGGGGCTGAGTGGGAGGGGGGAAAGGATGAATAACCAGTTGGACGTGTCCCATGCCTTATGCAATAACGGCGGGGGGGGGGGGAGCAGACTTGGGGTACAGGGCATTTAGACTTGATCATTGCTAGGGGTTGATGGGCTCTCTCTAGAGGAAAAACAAAGGACAGTGAAAGATGAATCACGGCCCAGAGAAGAAGTCCAGGTGTGGGGAGTGGAAAGAGGGCAGAGGGCAGAGCAGGGGCAGCTTAGAGAGTCTCTACCTGGTCCTCTTTCAGGGGGGGTTGGAGGCAGAATGGAGAGGAAGGGCTGGAACCTGCCAACGACACTCAGGCCATGAGTAGAGGCATTTTTTTTCCCCCTATTTCTTCAGAGAGTTGGCATCACTGAATATATATATTTATTTTCAGGTTTTCATGAGGAATAAGGCTTCTGGAGGTTCTTGAGCTACTTGGTCTCTACAAATATGTCTTGAGTTCTTACTTGTGCTGTTCGGTGCCACTGGGAGACAAAGACGTGAACAACAGGGCCCATGCGCTCGAGAGACTGAGAGTCTAGTTGAGAAGAAAGGTCATGACAAATCAAATAATATGAAACGTCGATAAGACAAAACAAAGTCATAAGTATATGGCATTTGGGAAATAAAGTCTGTGGATACATAGGTATCTGAATTCAGAGAAAGGAAATAGAGCCAAGTGGTATGGGAAGGTTTGAGAGGGGACGAGAACAGTTGGCACAGGAAGTGAAACAGCATTTGGGCAAGTCGAGGAAAACTGCACTTCAAGCACTGAGCGAGTCATCAGCAAAATTAAGAGAGCAGGTAGCAGAAGGCTCGTGTTGGAGCAGTTGTGGAAAAGGACTAGAGAGGCAGCGAGGCCTGAGTGAGGACGGCCTTGAATGCCGGGATGAAGAGCTAAAGAGGCAGGATATATCCTGTGGGCAGCGAGAAGCCAGGAGGGTATGAGTCTTCACTCTGCTCTCTGTAAGCTTTCTCCTTAGAATATTGTTCTGTAAAACAATTCCATGTGATTAGCTCCAGGATGCCCACCAACAACCGAAAAGAAAAAAAAATCTTTGATTTGGGACCAGGCACTATGCTTTTCAAGGCCAGAGTGTGGTAGTTCTTGGCAACTGCTGTCTTTCGTGGGTGGGGATACAGGAAGAAAAAAAGCACATTCAGAGGCATGCCTAACCTAGATGTGTTTGTTTTCAAATGTTAACCAACTGGTTTCGGAATAGACTGAGAAGGAAAAAAATGCAGTGTGCAAAGCGTGGAGTTTAGGGATCCACAAGAAGAAACAGAACAGGGAATGTGCCGATGGCCGAATGATTCCAACACGGGTGGGTGGACTGGGTATGTTTCAACAGATCTGGTCTTTGTGAGTCCGTGTGGCTTGAGGACAGGCAAGCCTACTGTGTCTGGCTTCAAGCTCCTCATGAGACCACAGCAATATGTTAACCCAAACTGAGAATGATGAACTCCTTCCTTCTTGTGCGTCCGGGTGCATTTATGAGCACGTGGCCATAGAGATAAGGAACTGTCGCGCGCATTTGTGTGTTGAAACACACACTCGATAACCGGCTAATGCTTGGCCTTACGTTGGACCACACGAATAAAGTTAAACCATTCGAGGAGCAAAGGAATGTTTGGTGAAAATAAAATAAAATTCCCATTTGAGGTGTGGACAGTTTAATCCGTAAAGTTAATTATAGGAAAAAGAATAAACAGAGAGTTCTTATATATGCTTCTTAAATTCCATACAGTCATTATGTTGTCACCATCTCTCCTTATTCCTGTTGTGGTCATGTCCTTCCTGGTATTCTGACTTCTAAACAACAGTGACAATTATGCATCCGGAACAAACGTCTTAGAATCCCACCCCACTTCTACATACTATCAGAATGTTTGCAATCTCTCTTTGTTTTTCTATTACTTGAAGCACCAAAGTCAGCATATCTTTTAATTAATCCTGAAGTCTTCAGCTAATAATCAGATCAATTAAATGAGAGAACAAAATACACGTAAAATTGGAAAAAGATAGTTCATTGAGATGGGAAAGCTGAGGTGGGGTGGGGGACACTGACTGAAGTTGTTTATTTAGTAAAGTCTTTTCTCCACCACACATGACATAAAAGTACATGTCAGTTCTGTGGCTGTCCAAAAATGTCTGATTGTTAAGTCAATGAAGATTTTTTGAAAATTATTTGAACTTTAAACACTAAGATTTCCTGGCTATTACGGACAAGCCATTCTATGGAAATGAACACACAATTAGAAGGGCCATGTCTCATCCTTGCTCTGGGGACACTGGATATATTCCCAACATGGGAAAAGCCATTTCTAAACGTCTCATTGAAAGAAGTAGCAAATTCTTATAGTACCCAAAATATTGTCACTTGAAAACGGCCAGGGAATTAACAGCAAATGACCAAGGAATGAATCCATCTCTGGGCACCGCCTCCCAGATCACTCCTGAGCTACTTCTCAAAAGAGTTTATGAACTGAGGTTTAGATTTCTATCAGTATGTTAGATTTGAACCATAAAAAGCATCTCTCAGAGCGCCTGGGTGGCTCAGTCAGTGAAGTGTCCGGCTCTTGATTTCGGCTCAGGTCATGATCTCACGCTTGTGAGATCGAGCCCTGCATTAGGCTCTGTGCTGAGTGTGGAACCTGCTTAAGATTCTCTCTCTCCCTCTGCCCCTCCCCCGCTCACACTCATGCTTTCTCTCAAAAATAAAAGCATATCTCATGCACTTAATAGAGTAGCGGGCTGGGCCTTGGAGATGTTCCTGAGCTCTGTTTCCAGCCACACAATGACAGTGGTCCCCGCTATATGGAAAACCACAGTACACAGACCACACCACCTGAGACAGGCAGCACCATGGGCATGGAAATGGGCATAAGCTACTTTTAACGATCATAGTTCAATGTAAGTAATGAACAAAATGTCTGATGGGGTGGAGGATGGGAGGCCTGGAGGCTCTGGGGAGAGTAGGAGGTGAGCTCTGAGACACAGCGTTGGATGATATATTTAGTTAAAAGGTGAAATTATTACTCCTCTTCTAGGAAATGAGTCAAGGTCTGGAAGAAGAGGTGGAAGTTGTATAACTTGTTGGAGCGACGGGAAAAAGTTTAATAAACTGTGGCGGGAGGCATGAAGACATTTTCCAGGCAAACATTAATGAAGTGAATCTCTCAGGACTAAGGAGCTCCATCCAGCACAAGCTCACCCAGTAGAAATATTATCTTTAAATCTTGCTCAACACTAGATGTTTTAGAACATATTGTACCCTTTGTTTGAGAAGGCCAGTTCATGTGTATCCCCTTTCCTGAATCTCAGGAAGCCTCATGGTTGACACTTCCCCCTTTGCAGGACCCTAGTTTTCCATTCCTCAGCTACACTGGGCCAGTCCATAAATCTAGATGTACTTCCAGTGTTTTCTCTGCACATGCTCTAGAGGGTGCCATTTTACCTCTTGAAACAAAACACTTTTCTCTTTGATCCTTTTGAATGCTCATTAAATGGCAACTACTTTAAAAATAACCTCTGATCATTCCAATTTGATTTTAATCGCTTCCTGCTCTGGACAGGACACCTATGCAGACACCTATAGCATTTTCTACCTATGATGAATTCAACCCATTTCATCCTATATTAGGGTTATCTTCCCTAAACAATCCTCAGTTGCAATATATTATCAAAATTTATGAGTATATAGATTTTTGTTTTTTCTTTGGACCCTTGACTATACCTACCTAGCACAACTCTTACACACAGAATGTGTTTACCAAATATTTGCTGAATGATACTAAAGCAATACTTTCTGAATGACATTGAGTTGATGCTATGAAAATGGTTCCTTTTCTGGAGAACTCCTGTACTGAGAAGTAGGACCAGAGTTTCATACAGCCTGGGATTCTTGGGGCTGGATTTGAAGTGGGGTTAGTATGGACTTGGTTCTCAGATTGCAGAATATGGTGCTAAGGGGGTTCACAAGATAGTGTCCTAGGGTGAAGCCAGATTTGAGAATGAAATGGTTCAAAAGGAGTATCAACCAAAGAGGCAGCAACCAAGAGTCCAACAGCATGGACTACACCGGTTGGGCAGAGAAATGACTAGCAAGTACAATTAAAAGAATCTTCTCGAGGCCCCTGGAGTAAGAATATTGGAATCTGGTTAAAGAATTAAGTGGAATAAACTCTTTGTGACACTTTGCCCCTTTATTTTTCATCCAGTGAGATTTCAAATGTATTTCTTAAGAAATTTATTTATTTTAATAGAGAGAATATGAACATGAGTGGGGGAGAGGCAGAGAGAGAGAGGGAGACAGAGTATCCTAAGCAGGCTCTGCAATGTCAGTGCAGAGCCTGACAGAGGGATCCATGTCATGAACCATGAGATCATGATCTGATCCGAAATCACGAGTCAGACTGAGCCACTCAACTGAGTGAGTCCCACCAACTGAGCCACTCAAACGCCACCATCCAGTGAGATTTCAAACCAGTGTTTGCCCTTGTCTTAGTTCAGATGTCATCAATGTGGCTTGATACAAGTTGTTACCAGTTATTCCGTGGTGGGTCATCTTAATCATCTAGTTAGAATCTGTTTTTCTTAAATTTTCCTTTAATTTCCTTCCTTTAATGTAAGCCTTCAAAAGTGTTCTCCCAATGCGTTATTATTATCTATAACATTCGAAAACCCTGAAAACAGGGGGAGGTTAGCAGCTTTCTCCAACTAGGGTCAGTCTGAGTAAGGTGAACATAACATAGATGACTTTTCCTGTCAGTGACAGTCTGAACTTACCCCACCTCCTAGAATCTGATTATCAGGTTATGTCTCTTGTGACCTTGATTTTTCTGGGGCCTCCGGTTCTAGTGATTATCATGAGGTGTGGCAAAAAGAGTTTTGAAAATAAACATTCAGGCCAAGTCCTACCTTTTTTTCACTGAAAAACTTTATGGTAGAATGTGAGTCTCTCTGAATTTCAGACACCTTGCTTATACAATGGGATAATAATGTCAATGAGCCCAATTTGCAAAATCTTGAGGGTAGTGAATGCTACACAATAAGTCTTTCAGTTTTTTTTTTCCCTTCAATTAGTTAACATTTCTTGTTTGTGAGAAACCTAGGACTGAAGAAGATAGGGGTAATTTCCTCTAAGCGTCTACACTCTCTGCTTCGGGCTGCTTCTCCCATCAGACCAATTTGTCTTGAGAGATAAGTGTTTTTCACAGTTCTAGCAAGACTTTAGAATCTAGAAAAATGTTATAGTGAAATCATAGGCGTCTGTGTCATTCCTTTTTAAGTGTTTCTGTAAAATGAAAATGATGAAAAGCACTAGTTGATGAGGCTGTGCCAAGGATGAAATGGAATACTCTCTGGAAGGGATCTGTACACTGAAAATGGAAATGGTAATTCTAATCCAGACCCAGGAGTGCCTCTTCTGGTCCTGGTCCCAATGAGACCAAGAGAGAAACGGATGGGATAATGTTCCTTGTAGCTCTGATTAACTTTTCAGGCATGTCTGCCCTCTAGTGGCCGTGATCCACAGTCATTTTTATGGAAGGTGTGACCAGAGAGAAACAAGGAGGCTGGTCCGGGTGGATAAAGAACTGTTCAACAGGGAAATCAGCCTTGCCCTCAACCTCCTCCTCCGTAGGAAATATTGTTCCCATCCCTTTTACCTGTCTTCAGTACTGGTACAGTGGAAGGCGCAGGGCTTTGGGAGTGAAGAGACCTGATCCTATCATTTATCACCGACCTGGGCCAGTATATACCTGAACTCCCTGGGTGTCAGTCTCCCCATTTACATGATAGGGAGAATATACCTAATTTGAGAGTTTATACGGAGGTTAAGTGAACTAATTTATGTAAAACAGTGTGCACCATATCTAGCACAATTTAAGCACTTTAAAAAAGTACCTTCAAACTTTATTCCTATTTCTGGGTTCATATTGGCAGGTTACTTGGGTCTGGGGATATATATTTAATCCCTACCCAAATCATCTTAGAGCCTTCTCCAAGAAGCAAGTGCTCTCTTTCTAACCCTTAATAAGGGAAAAGAGTTGCCCTAGAATTTTAAGTTTTATAGAGGGTTAGATAAATCTGCCCATCTAAACTTGTTCTCATTTTGGGTTTCAGCTTTGTGGGTCTATTTGCTGCTTTGACTGGGGACTGATTCTTGCCCACCAGGGCTTTTGAATGAAACACTTTATGAGGCTCTGGCATAAAGGACTGTCTTGTTATCTAGGTATGTACCCAGAATGAGCAGATCTTCAAAAGCAGAGCACAGGTGAAGTTCACTGGGTAACCATTCTCTCCCCTTTCCCTCTGGTCCAACTTTCACATCCTAAACCAAAGGCCAATCAAGCCACCTTCTCTGTGCTTTGTTGAGAAGAGGTGTATATGAGCAACAAGACATAATTTGGTATTCTCAAGGTGGATTTTTTAGTGCTATCACAATCTTTCAAGCGTTTGAAGGGATAGATCCCCAAGTCTCACAGAGGTAACAAACTGAACGACCAAACGCAAGTTAGATTTCCAGTGGTGCACTGTAGTCTGCCAATACCAGTTCACAAGAGCCAATTGTGCCTCTTTTCCCAACTTTGAATTTGGGCGAAGATCTGAAAGGAGGTAAAGGGATGAGCCATTCAGCTATCTGAGAAGAAACTGTTCCACGCAGAAAAACAAATATCTGGCATGTCTGAGAAATATCAAGGAAGCTGGTAGGACTCAAGAATAGTGATCAAGGGGAGGATCTGAGGTCTGAGAGGTAATCATGATTCTGGCTTTTTCTTTGAGATGAAAAGCAGGGTTTGAGTGGAGGATAATCCAACATGGACTCACTCACTCGTAGATGAGTCCACGCATTTTGTCCCAAACAACTAGAAGGATCAAGTTGCCATGACTAAGGGGGAAGACTATGTGAAGAGCGGGTTTTGAAAGGATAGTTAGGAAGTGGATTTTGGACGCTGTAAGTCTGAGATGCCAACTAGATATCCAAGAGGAGACGTCAGTTTGATATTTGATACCATGACCTAGAAATTAAGGAAAAAATTCAGGCTTGAAGTAAACATATAAAATTCTTCAGCATAGTTAAAGCCAAGACATTAGATGAGATCACCAAGGAGATGAGTATAGATAGTGAAGAGATCCAAATACTAAGCTCTGAGGCACTCCAATGCTTAGAGATCATGGAAGAGAGGAAGAATCATCAAAGGAGATTAAAGAGGACTAGGACTAGGCAGTAAAATCAAACGAGGGAGTCAAGGGAATAAAGTGAATAGGGAGTGATCAACTGTCTCAGATGTTATTGACAGGTCAAATAATATGAGGACATAGAATTGACTGTTTAGCTTGGCAACATGGAGGTCATTATTGACGTTGACAAAGCAATTTTGGTAGAGTGTCCTATATCTAGATTATAAAATCAATATTGCAGCTTATTAATTTACTTATATTTCCTTCTATACCAGTGATATAGCAAGCATATCACTTCTTCTTAGGTGGTCTCACTTATTTTTGTGTCCTGATATACAGTAGGTACTCAATGAATGTTTGTGGAATATGTAAATATATGAAAAGGAATATTTCAGGCTTTGACCTAGGATATCACCCCAGAACTTCTGGACCAGAAAAAGATCTGTCACTAGACAAGATTATACTTGAATCACCCAGGGACGTAAATGGCCACTTATCCCATTTTTAATAGCATTCTCATTCCATAAGGCTCACTTTTGCATATCACCATCACCGTCATCATCATCATCATCATCATCCAATAACCATTCTGTCAATTCTTCCTTCACAGTTCATTTTAGAGTGAGTGTTCTACCTTTACTTACCAACTTCTCATATACCTCATTATTAAAACTACCATATGCTAATTGCGACAATATTAACTGTCTTCATGCTGAGACTTCCAAAGACCTTTTGTGGCCTCTTCCTGCTCTATATTACACTTATACTTTTTTGAAGTATCCTACAATTTAATCATTCAACTGGAGATATTATTGAGTATGGTTGCATGCCAGCCAGCGATTACCCTTTGGAGATACAATGGTGAGCAAGTTAGACGTGACCATGGTCCTCAGGGAGTTGACAGTCTAAAGGGGTTATGTGGCAGAGACATTACACAAGCAATTACAACACAGAGTTACAAATGCCATGAGAAGGAAGGTACAGAGGCCTCTTCATAAACACGTCTTCTATCCCAGGTCTTCCTTTCTTTACTTTATATGTGCTCCCAGGTGATCTCATTTACTCTCTGGGATTCAATTAATGACTCACGAATATAGATGTCCAGCTCAAATCTTTCTAAACATATCCAACAAATGTCTATTGGATCTCTCCTCTTAAGACTCTCACAATCATCTTCAAACTCCACATGTCTAAAACCGAACTAATCACCTCTCTCATCCCCTACATGCATATATACCCACAACTCATTTCTTTCCCTGTGTCCTGGAGCACAGGACATCTGCAGGACCATTGAATCAACTGCCCACCTAGACACCAGGTGGTGTCTAGCCAACCTAGCCTTGGCTTCCTGGTCTACCTCACCCACTTTAGCAACCTACCATTAGTTCTATGCATTTTTTCTGTTAAATGTCTCTTGATTCTGCTCAGTTGTCTCCATTGCTACTGAAATTGTCATTAAATAACAACTGTTAACGTTTATTGGACCTTTGTTAGGTACCAGGTTCCGCAGTAAGTACTTTAACTACATTACTGCATTTATTCCTCAGAATAATACAACTGGGTTAGCTCCAGGGAGCTCTAGCATTATTCTCATTTCTAGAGATAAGGAGAATGAGGAATAAAGAGGTTGAGCATTTCACAGAAGGTCACATAGATGGTAGGTGAAGGAGCCTTGTAGCATGAACCAGTGTCATTAACCACTGAACCCTAAATTGAGGCAGCTATATCATCTCTCCTCTGGATTTCTATGTATGTCAGCCTCCAACCATACCCTTTTCCAAGCTTCACTTCGCACCAGAGTGAACTATTTCCACTTAAAATTCTTTAGTTTAGCTCTGTCTTACCCATAGGATAAATTCTGAAAAGTCCAGCTTTCCAAACCACTATTCTCCATACTCTGGCCTCTGGTTATTTTTAGGGCCTTCTAATCCCCTCTGTCTCCACCCACCACACAGCCCTAAAGCACCATCTTTAGATTCACAGGGTACTTCTTTTCACCTCTGGATCTTCTCACATGTCTCCTGTTTGGGAAATCTCATTCTCTCTATGACTGATCCCCTTCTTCACACATCTCACCATTTTTTTTCTTCCTAGAAATACAGTATTTTGTAATTTAAGTTTTAGTTCAGATATCAACTCTTCTAGGAAGGCCCCCTCACCCTAATTCCCCAAGTCTGGGTGAAATGATATGGTAGGCAGGATAATGACTGCCCGAAGACGCCCATGTCTTAATGCCGAAACCTGTGACTATGTTACCTTGCATAGCAAAAGGGACTTTGCAAGATGTGATTAACTTAAGGACGCTGGGGTGAGGAGATGATCTTGGATTACTCAGACGAGCCCAATGTAATCATAAGGGTCTTTGTAAGAGAGAATCAGGAGAGTGAGAATCAGAAAAGAAGATGTGACAATGGAAGCCAAAGTCAGAGTGATGTAGCCATGAGCCAGGAAACACAGGGAGCTCCTAGAAACTGGAAAAGGCAAGGAGGCAGGTTCTTTGCCAAGGAACACAGCTCTGTAGACACCATGGTTTAGCCCCATAAGACTCATTTTGACTGTCTGAACTCCAGAATGTAAGGTAATAAATTTGTGTTGTTTTCAACCACTAAGGTTGTGGTAATTTGTTACAGCAGCAACAGAAAACTAATACAGATGGCTCTTTACGTACTTCCATACCTTTCTTTCCTTTCTATGTCTTAACACTCTTAAGATGCCATTTTAATAGCCTGATTACTATTTCATCTCCCCAGTAGCCAATGAGATCTCTAGGAAAATATACTGGATCACTATTATTCAACTTATATCCTTAAGGGCCAACATGGTTCTTGGAACATAGCTGATGGTAAATTAATATTTGTTGGATGAATGCTTGTCAAATGTGTAGAAATTCCACAATTAATTTTCTGTGTTTCTCAATAAATTGTAACAAGATGTTAAGAGTAATGCTTTTTGGTAGGTTTGCCTCAATCGTGTGTGTGTGTAAATTATATATTATATGTATATATATGTTATATATTATATATAAATTATATATTATGTGTATAATGTATAATATATGTATAACATATAATATGTATATTATATCATATATAATATACAATTATATAATATATGTGTAATATATAATTTAAATACATAATTTAAATGTATGTATGTATATGGCAGGAGCGATGGTTAGTGCTCTTTCTCTACGAGATCATTCTCAGTTTGATTCAGGTTTGCTTGACTTTGCACACCTGGAAATCCACTCTTTAGTAAAGTACTTTGCACCCCTGAAGGCATAAGATCTCTTTTTATGAAAAGCTTAAAATGAAGACCTTTCTCACCTACCAGCCTCTCTTCTCTGAACCTTCAGGTTAGTGACCTCAAACTAATGGCTAGCAGGTGGTATGAGAATCATTTTGGGGAGCTCTTAAAACTAGATCTTTCCTGATCTTGGCTTCGACCTGCAGTGTCAGGATCTTCGCGAGGAGGGTCTGGTTCTCCAGGCGATTCTGATGCAGGTCCCAGGTGGGAACTTCGGAGACTCTTAAAAGATGACTCAATCTTAAAAGATGAGGTGCAACTATCACTCTCACCACTAGATGTCAGGCTTTTACCCTGCACTCTATGGTTAAACCACCGAAAACTTATTAGCCTCACCCCTCCCCCCTCTACTTCCCACTTCAAGGTGTCTGGGGCCAAGGGCTAGGATAGACATTGTCATATCAGTCATCCCATTGAGCCTCACACTGCACAACCACACTGCAAGTTAGGCATTATCCCCAACTGACAGATGAAGGAACTGAGGCACAGTGGGCTAACACAATAATTGGTTGAATTGGGAGAACCCCAAAGCCCATGTCCTTTTCATTTAGCCATGCTGTCTTAATCTGGTTGGTTTAGACAATTAACTGCCTCGAATGTAGAAGGAGTAAATGTTTAACACGTTAGGAGACAAAGAAAAAAAACAACTGAAGTCTAAGAGCAGATCCAGGTAAAATTTCTAGGGTCTTTCCAAAACAACTTTATTACAGTAATTTGTTTCTATTTTCATAAAAGGGCATAAAAAGAGAAATGGAAAATGAGTTGAATATGGTGCCTTTTAAATTTTCTGGGTAGTGTTTGGAGATGAACAAGCAAAAATCAAATGCTGGACACACCCAAAAGATAATCATATTCAGGATAACCAATATGGCCACCTATAAAGTGTGGTACTGTGAGGCTCGAAGGAGTGAGGCCCACCAAAAACTGTGGTTTTCACTCTGGGGACACACATCAGGAACTTCCTCAGTGCGTGGTATGCGTGTGTGTCTCGTTTGTGCGATGTGCATGTGTGAAAGAAGAGAGCATTTAGGTCTTTCCACCCCCATTTTAATGAGAACAGTCAAGTTTTATTGACTTTATATGTTGGTACTCCAATCGCTTCTCGGCCTTTTGGCTAAGATCAAGTGTATATGTTGGTAGTTCATGTAAGATTCAGTGTTAAAAATGGTTTCCACCACCATTAAAAAGTGAAAACTGCTGATGTAGGGTCATCCTGCAAACTGCTAAGCAATTATAATATTTTATGTAGATTTTCCCTCTGCAACATGTTAAATAAGGTACTTTGCATTTATTTTAAGATTTTCCAGTTAAGGAAAAAAATGTTTAAGGTTCTCAAGGAAAAAATGAAAATTAGGCATCAAAACAGTTACCTTGAAAATCCAAAAGCTATTTAAGAATAAAGGTCCAGATAGAAGTTTAATCTTGCTGGTTCTTTTTTTTTTTTTTTTTTCTGTTAAAAGCCAAAAGGATGTATCAACACAAATGATGAAATAAAAACAGAAACCCTTTCTTTTTAGCAACTCTGTCCTAAATCAGGGTCGTGATGTGTGACAAGGTCTGGGAGGGTCTGTGAAATGCACTGTACTGAGGGAAAGGGCATAGTGGGCTTGTAATGCTGCTCACCAAATACCCCCTATACTGCCCTTCCCCCACTCTGCCCAGATTTTAGACTTTTAGAAAGGATATTCCATAAAGAGTGGGATCAGCACATTAAGCTTGTATGATTGCAGCCATGTTTCACTTTCTGAGCTGCTCAGGATCAAAAAGAAGAAAAAAAGGTTAGAAAAAATTAATGTCAAGTATAATATAAGACTGGAAACACAGCATAGTTGAAACAAATTGGAACCACATTTCCATCATCAGAGTTCAATAACCGAAGGAAGCAACCTTTCTCCTCTTGGGGAACGAGATTACTCTCAAGTAAGGGGAACACTCAGGCCATTTGGTCTCCATGCAAGGTTATGACTAGATCTCACCAAGTCTCTGACAGCCTTTCTGTCACTCATCGCCCTTGGACTACAGCCCATCTCATCCCTTCATAGGGCACCATGTCTCTTAGGGGCAGAAGTTAGTGTGGCAGCATTTCCTGGGGATTCTGCAAAGACACCACGTCTCCCCTGGTAAGTTTGCAGCAAACTTCTCAGTCCATGGGGCAAAAGGGGGCAGGGTCAAGGATGTTATATTTTTAGAATGGAGGCCATTTACAAAACTTCACCAAATAGTTCTGTCTAGAATATTCTTATTTCTCAGCTTCCTTATGTTCTCTTAGCGTTTATATTCCAAGTGCAAATACTTGCATATTATTGCATATTTGACTCTTCTTTTAAAAAGTTTTTCGTCTCTTCAGACAGAAATGAAGACACAGCTTCTGAGCTGTAGCACCTCAGAGGGAAGGTAGCTGACATGTAATATTTAATGGCCTTCTGGGCCTTCTCTGAGTGCCCTTCTGATACTTGAAGTCACTCAGTCTTTCAAAACATCTTTTTTTTTTTTTTTTTTTATCACTTAACTGTTGGGATAATAAGATGCTATTCTCTCCCTCTTTCTCTCCCTATTAGAATATACATTCCGTGAAGGCAGGGACCTAGAACAGTACCCAGCATATAACAGTTGCTCAATAAATATTTGTGAAAAAGTGGGGAAGGGCTTGCTCAGAGTGAGGAGCTTAGAGAGGACTGATGGGAAGGTCAGAGGCAGGACAAGTGCAGGAGTCCCCACACCAGAACCTTAACATCAGAATGCTTCTGGAACATGTGATAACTGGGTCACCTCTTCCTCTAGTTCCCATTAAATGCCCAATCCAGGTCAATGAGTGGTAGATTAGTCAGCACTCCTCTTTCTCAGAGTGTCAGATGCTGTTCAGAGTATCTGAAAACCCTCGATTTGTTGTCATTTCTGGCTGCAGAAGCTTGATGAAACTGTTATCAAAATTTTACTTATGGCTCTAAATCCTTTTTCTTCTTCTTCCCTTTCCTAAGGCTGTTGTGAAAGGGGGAAGAATTAAGTGCAGGTAGATGGGATGAAGAGGAGAGGCAAAGATTTGGAAAATGAGGTGGATTTTTTAAGTGTGAAAAAAATGAAGGGCAGATTTCCAGTTTAAAAGCACTAAAATGTAAGGAAAACTAAGCAAATAAAAGTGTCATTTTTTGAACTCAGAAAGTGATAGTTCATTGACTTGATGGGTTTTTAACTCAACCACATGGCCTTTTGAAAAACAACTGAAGCTATCTTTCTCATGACAAGTGTTCTTTTCCCCCACCTCAGTTTTTTCGTAAGCCCTAAAGTTTCTTTACATTTAGGCAGAGGTCTGTATATGGATTTTGGCTTGGATGTAAATCGTTCCTTAATTTATTTCTACATCCAAACTGCTCTTTAGCACTTCTCCATAAGCATGCTTTGAGCTGGACCACTGATTTTTTTATTTGTAATAAATAAATCAACTTCACTGACTCTTCGAAACTTCCTTTGTAATAATGGGAGTACTGAAGGTCACCAAAGGGCAAAGCGTACAGAATGTTTTAGAAGCAACTTGTGCCTGGTCACAATTTTGGCTACAGCTGGCTCTGACTGGAATTACATGTCAATTACAGGGAGGTTGCTACCCAAGTAGGTGTGTTTCATTGAGCGTGCTCTGTGCAAAGTTCAGAAGGTCTTTGGTACAAAGTTTTGCACAGACTGCCAGTGTATTCTTCCCAGGAGGTGACCAGCTCCCAGGGGTCCTCAGGGAACACAGAAGGAAATTTCGGAAAGGCGAGGTGGAGTCCCTGAGTTCTGGTTGACCAGGTCAGCGTGCTGGCATCACGGCTCCTAAAATAGGAAAAAGAATAGCCTGCGCACCGCTATGCATTGCTTTGGGTTTGAAGAAAATTCTATGGTAGACATCTTGAATGCACTCGTATGCAAAAGAAGTCATTTTTTCACAGCATTCTGTTTACATATTTATAGCACTGTTGGAAATTTCATAATCATAGCCACAGGGAGACTGAAGAAGGTGTTTAAATTCTGTAGCTTGCCAATCTGAATGTTCAGGAAGGAAAAGAGATTAGTTCTGAATACGTGTGTTTCTAAATTCCATATTTCACATCTGGATTGTTAACCATATTGTGGTTAAGCAAACGGGATCTGATTCTTATTAATGCTTTATGTTTATTTTAGGGGCTTTCCCCTTGAGGAAGTACAATTATTGTATTTGAAATATTCATGCATCCTCATTATGTTGTGTACAAGCAAGATCCATCCAGCTCCCCTCCTAGCACCCACTTCACTTCCCTGTCCCCAAAGGAGGAAGCAGAACTTTCTGGACACATTACGATCAATAAGAAAAGGAAGTTGGGGCAGGGTGGGGAATTTCTTTTTGTAGTGGGACAAGCCCTGGGCTGGAACTAGGAGAAAATAACACAACACCGTTATTGCCTCCAGCCAGCAAAGAAGAGAAGGCCAGAAGGCCAGAGAAGGCCACCTCATCTGGTGTAGGGTGTCTTTAAGCTCAAATTTGAGGATTAGTGTTGAGAGGGCAGCAGAAAGCCAGAGTGTAGGAATCTCTTCTTTTCCTTCTCAGAGAGACAATGTGTCCCACACATACTTTGTAATTTGTAATAAAGAACGTTCAATAGGCAGACATTTTGTCTGCACTGTGAATATGGCTTCCCAAAGGAAAGAGAGAGAAAGACAGAAGGGAGACTGAAACAAAAGAGTCTGTGATTAAAAAAAAAAAAAGGGAAATTTATGCTAAGTTGAAAAACTATGTTTGTCAAACAACCACTCACGGTGTATAGACAGGAGGTGAGGAGGTGAAAAAGGAGAAGTGACTTTTAAAAAGGAGACGTTATTGACATATAATCCAACTCAATCTACACAGTATTTTATTTAAAGTGTTCCACAATCCAGAGTGCTTAGGGAATTAAGAATTTCTGTGTGTTCAGATACCTTTAAACCTTTTAAGTCTTATAATTCATTTTTAATGGAAAATTTTCTAAAATGTGCAATTCCTTGTTTTATGAGACAGGGATTAAGTGGATATACAATTTCAGTATAATTAATCCTCGGGCATATATGTAGCCTTCATTACTCAATTTGTTTCAATTTGTTCCCTGCCACCGTTATGTCCTGGACCTATGCGCCTCGCCAGCACCGGCCTCCCCTTCTGTCTTAACGTTACTTATCTTGCCTCTTTATTGTTAGTTCTACCAGGGTGTTTTGCTTTGGGGCACAAAACAGCACTAACAGTCACGCCCCCTAGTCCTCTGGCCAAGTCAATCAACTGATGGTACTGGATTAGTAACACTTACATGTATTTCACCCCAAAACGGAAAACGTTGACAGCTGTTGCCTTTTTGCCCAAGAGAAAATTAAAATAACAAAAACATGGCAATCTATCAGCCATTACTACAGTTATCCAAATATATTGGATTTTTTGCGGTGACACACATCCCTCAACCTCCCCCCAATACAGCAAGTTTTTCCCATATCCAATGAGCTCCTGGCCAACTGTCGGGCCAGACGCCCGAGATTCGCGGGTGGACATCAGGACAGTAGTGACGTACTACTCCTCAGGGTGGGACCTGGCATGCAGGGGAGGTGTTTGTTAAACAAAAAATAACAAACCTGAAGCCACATAACTGATAAGAAGTAGATTTGGTGTTATTTTGCTAACATTCGAGACATCTATTTGCCTCAAAATAAACTAGATCTTAAAGCCAATCGAATCATTATAATAAAAAGTTCAAGGTAATCTCTAGTAGGATTCATGTTTTCCCTTGTTTCCTATTATTTACTCAGAGTCAGGGAACTATTTGGTTTTGTTGCATGCATATATGTGCCATTGGGAATTCTTTCAAATTTATTATGGAATTTAAAGCTTTCAATCAGTTATTATTATTATTTATGTGTACTTTGGCTCTGTATCTATGAATTATTTTCGCTTAATTTATTGTGCCTTGCCACCTTTTTGAATTTTGTGTGATGTATTCACTTTGTCCAGAGTCCTATATGAAAATTCATTCACATATATTTTATATTATGGCTGGCTTTTCAGGCGCCAGCATTCTTTGGAAGGCAAAACTGCTATTTGCACTTACAGTATGACAGGAAAGGTGTAGAACTTGATTCATCAGCAAATTTATTGCGTTTTATATCTAGTGACGTCAATATACTTATTTTTAGTCATATGGTTGTATACCTTTTGCCCAGAATTGTTGGAATATTGCTGCATGCACAGATTATGATTTGGGGGTTGGTTCTAATAAATGATGTATGATATCTTTTTAAAATTCTTTTAATTTTTATTTATTTTTAAGAGCCAGAGAGACAGAGTGCGAGCGGGGATGGGGCAGAGAGAGAGAGGGAGGCACAGAATCCGAAGCAGGCTCCAGGCTCCGAGCTGTCAGCACAGAGCCCGATGTGGGGCTCGAACTCACAGGCTGTGAGATCACGACCTGAGCCGAAGTCGGACGCTTAACCAACTGAGCCACCCAGGTGTCCCGAAATGATGCATGATATTTTTATGAATAAAATAACGTTTCTCCTACCAAACCAAAATAAAATCACTTTCAATACCCAAGTAAGGCACGCTAAGTAGTACTTAATTTCCACTGAAAGTTTCCATAAAATCCAGAGGTATCTAGTCATTAGCCATGTCTCTTAAGTGTCTGCTCAGTTTGTACAGAGATGAATGCTTCTTCCTTTACCATCATCTGTTGAACATTCACTTTGTATCTGGTGGGGATCACCCAGGAGAGACACCTCCCTTTCAAAAGCAGCGAGGTCCAGATCTCATCTGGCACATGTTGAGAACTGACACTTGTAATACACATACATGTGGGGTTTCCCAAAGCCACGCAGGGCCACTCTTCGTATTTTATCATTAGAGCTCCCACCGCTGTTTTCTCATAACCGGATATCTCATTACAGGAATGATCACCACTGTAACTGTAACACGTTAAGTAAACCCACATGTGGAACATTATCCAACACAGTGGAGACGATCATTTACCCAGGAATTTTTGTCACAGTGTGACTGGAACTCTCAAGCAGCTGCACTGTGTGATGATGGCTTTCCTTTAACGATTAAAAAAAAAAAAAAAACAATCCTGGCTTAAATGTGCTTTTATTTTGCACATTTCTGTTTCTCCAAAACCATTTTGACTTCTGGTTCAAATTCAGGCACATTCCAAAGGGGGAAAAGGTGGTTTGTTTTTATGATGTTAGTATAACACGAGTGCAGAAATGTCTTTTATTTATAGCTTCAAATTTATACCACTGTCTAATGCCAGAAGAGATTTGAGGTGGTACATGGAGATGTTGACTTTGCTCTTATCTGGGCACCTTAAAATGTAATTTATGCTGCCTGTTTTGGCCCGTATATTCGCCGCTTCTTGGCATTTGGTGATTAATGCGTGTGTGTGGAACAAAACTGATACTGAAGGTATAAAACATCCTCTCATCTGTGAGGTCTTGGCAAGCACTGGGAAAGCTGCAAGAGGGTGTAATTTGAAATTGCACACTAGGTGCAAACGAGCTGAATGGCTGTTTTAATTTTAAAGAGGAACTCAGATTGAAAGACAGAATCGTTTTCACAAAAGCATTTCTGCCAGAAAACCGTTACCGCCTCCTCCTCGACACTCTCTGCAGGTGCAACAACCCACCCCTGGCATCACTTTGAGAAAAGGAAGTGTGAGGCATGCCCAGAAGGCGGGACTGTGCTGCCGGATCACTCCTGGTAGCCTCCGGGGACTAGAGGACACCCTGACATATTTGCATTTGCATGATGTCACCTTTTAAAACTCTTGGGGAAAAACAGTCAGATAAGGTGGACATCGTGTACACAATGCAACTTTTGTATTAATTTCTCTCTCCAACGTCGTATTTCACACTACACTTAGGGAAGTGAAATAAGGAAGAAGAGCGGGAGCAGGGCGATGGAGAAGGAGGAAGGCGAGGCTGGGAGGCAGAAAGGCTTCAGTAGACACTTGTGTCGTGTTTCATTGGGCGAGTGACTGACCATACATTTAGTGGGTTGGCAGGTGGCTGATGGCTGCTTCCCCAGAGTTGACTGGGTGCTTTGGCTTGGCAATTTCTTTGGGTGAAAGGGCGAAGCCCTTGTAGCCGTCCCCACCGCTTTTCCAATTCTTTTTCTGTGCCACTCTCCTTCACGCCCTTAGGTTTCCTCCTTCCTCCGGGTACTTTTTCTGGGAGAACAGCCCACCGGGGGAAGAGTCTTGGCCATGTAGAGGCATGAGATCAAAGATAGAGAGCTCCTCTCTGCACGGCTGGGGAGCCTCAGCCTGCTGCACCTGGGTAGGAGACCAACAGGTCGTGGCCCTCAGTTTCTTATTTGCAACATCAGGAGGTGTGCATATCGAGGGGCTCCAAATTAAAATCATTTGCGTTTATTAAAAAGCCACTTTCCTGGGCTCTACTGTGGACCAAGTAAATATTCTCTGTGGGTAGGGCCCCCAAGTCTGAGTTTTTAATCATCTCCTAAAATGATGTGAATCTTTTTTAAATCTGATACCCACTGGGCTCTCATCCAGATTGACTCGTTAAAAATGTTAATGTTTGTTTTCGAGGGAGACAGAGCATGAGTGGGGGAGGGGCAGAGAGAGGGAGACGCTGAATCCAAAGCAGGATCCAGGCTCTGAGCTGTCAGCACAGAGCCCGAGGCGGGGCTCGAACTCACAGACCGCGAGATCATGACCTGAGCCAGATTCGGACACTTAACCAGCTGAGCCACCCAGGCGCCCCACTGTCTCGATTAATTCTTACTTACAAGTTCAGAGCTAATATTCTGTGGTTCTAAGGCCATTTGAGTTGGTCTCACTTTATTCCCCCTAAGGAGAAGCCTTGGGTCACAGATGTCCAGCAAGAACTCTCTGAGAGTCTCATCCTCATCAGCCCTAAAATCTGCAAACATCTTCCTCAGCATATTATGTCTTGGCAGGCACGGGACGCAGGTGCAATGGATGTGTCAACCACTGTGGAGCTGGGGGCTGGGTTGATCCCAGGGTAACCTAGCCCCTGCTCCCTGCTCATGGTCACGAGGGGGCATCAAAAGACACTCATGAGGAGCAGAATGATGCAATCAGCTGCTGCATCAGTAGGCAAATTCCATGGCAAAGAGATCGATATTTGACAGAAGCAATGAGATGAAGAACCGGGTCAGGCTGGAGGCAGAACATTCTGGATGACGTTAGGATTATCAGGAAGCTGAGGAAGAGGCACACTGGGTCAGACGATGCAAAGAGTCCAAAAAGATCAGAGACAGACTCAGCCTATTCCTGAGAGAGAGCAGATACTTTCAGAATGACCTGTAGTGCTGGGCTTCTGGGGCGTTCTCAAGGGCTGCAGGAAGAGTCTGCCACTCTGAGAAACCCTATTGACGTAAAGTCCTAGAAATATTGCCAGGTGTCTGAGAAGAGCCAGACTCCTCTTCAAGGATCTTTTGTTTCCCAGGGCTCACTAAAACAAAATAATAACTCATTCTCTCTGGGCCTCAGCTTTCTCATCTGTAAGATGTGGATGTTGAACTAGACGATCCCTACAGTGTCTTCCGGTTCTGTGTGTCTAGGGAAACAAAAGAAAATGAATGATGGAGACGGGAAAAAATGAAAAGGAATTGTTATACCAGATAGGAAGGCGGGGCGGCAGAGTTTTCTGGAGGTGAGAATTGTTGAAGGGCAGAAGGAAAGCTTGACCAGAGGAGATGACTGGGCAGACCAGGTGTGGGCAGGGACAGGAGACATGCCTCCAGAGACCAGCATGCACACCTTGGATCTATCGTGGCCTTGTAGGGGAGCCAGAAAGAGGTGACGCTCAGTCTGAGACTCTACAAAGTCAAGGAACAGGCAACACTCCTCGATGTAACCACCACTAAGAGTACGCTCCAAATCAAATGCATTAAGGGCCCCAGGGAATATTAGTTCTACTCAAATCCTCAATAATGGCGACCATCAACCTTCCAGATGGCAAGTAGACCGTCCACGGTATTTTTAAAAGCCTGAATAAACCGAAAGAAAACTCAACACACATGTTGTGTTCTGTGGCCTCAGGTCCCCAGTGTACTTCTAGTTTCCATGCTTCCAGCAGAAGGTTCCTTTTGAGGGTAGTCACTGTCTCAGGTGAGGCGTGCCACCCTCAGCTGCAAGCCTTCCCAGTCAGAAAGTGGTCGCTTCTCGAGCAGGGACTACAGCTCTAGAATACAGTGCCTGGTGAGGTACCTTTTTGGGGGGTGCATCTTATCCCCCATGCACCTGGAAACCCAACCAGGGATGGGACTTCCTCAGAGTCACATATACAACCCTTCTTGTGGAGCTTAAGTTTGCCCTGGACTGCACAGAACATATCAGCCCCAGTTCTCTCTCCAGACAAGGTAACCAACGCCTCCTTGAATCCCCAAACTCTTTCCTCTGCAACTCCCGGCAACAGAGATAGATGTTCTTGCGCTGAAGAATGTGTCCCTTTGCATGTTGGGCTGACGGGGCTTCCAGACTGGGTCCCTCACACTCTGGGATCTGTTAGAACAGGGAGGTGTGGTCACTGAATCATTCAGGGATCTTCTACTCCTATCTTTGGTCACCAGAATGTACTTGAGAAGAGTGAAAGGGGCAAGTCACTTCTCAGTGCTTTAGCATTGCAACAAAGGGGGCTACATACACTCACAGTGACTGAATATCCTTAATATACAAAAACGGGATGCATTTACTCTTGGAAAGCTCTCATCAGGGATGGTTGCTAAACTAAGACTGGAAGGGCTGAAGTAGATTAAAAGCCACGTATCATAGATGTTAGGCTGCCTCTAGGAAGTAAAGGTCAAGACCTAATAGGTATTTTCTTGGTGATGTGAACTGAAAAACGGATTGTGTTCTATCGACTGTTGTCCAAATAAACTAGTCTTTCTTCAACTCTGTCCTTTCTGGCATTTACCCTATTTAATTTTCATTTTGACATTACATTTTTCATGTCTGAGTTCGTTGTTTTTCTTTGCTATTGTACCTGTTTCATTTTTCCTTGCTTTTGTTTTATGGAGTTTTTTTTCCTTTTCTTGTTAAAAGAAGGAATGCCTCAATTTCTTCCTGAACACATTTAGCATACTTATTTAAACGTTTTGTCAAAAATAGTCTATAAAATTGGGGCACCTGGGTAGCTCCGTCGGTTGGGCGTCCAACTTCAGCTCAGGTCATGATCTCGCGGTTCGTGACTTCAAGCCCCGCATCCCCGCTCTGTGCTGACAGCTCGGAGCCTGGAGCCTGCTTCAGATCCTGTGCCTCCCTCTCTCTCTGGCCCTCCCCTGCTCACACTCTGTCTCTGTCTCTCTCAAAAATAAATAAATGTTAAAAAAAATTTTTTTTAAATAGTCTACAAAATTGAGTCCATAAAATATTCTGTAAGAATGTGTATATGGTCGATTTTGTCGGCTTTTTAAATATTAGATTCCAGAGTATTTTGGTCTCTCTCTCTCAGGCTAACGGATTTTCAAGTTCCTTATCCTGGCCCTCTGAGCCTCTAAATTAAGAGGAGTAAGAGTAGTTTGGATGCCTGTTCTGCTGTGATATTGGGGATAGGAGATCCCCTTGCACAGCCAGCAGGCAACGTGGCTTGCTGTCTCAAATTTCCATGAGCCAACATGCTGCTTTCTCAGATCCTCAGCTCTCTGAAGACCAGAGCTCCCGGAGGAAGAACATTTGCCACATTAGCTTGCTTTTGTTGTTTAGTCTCTTTTTTCTGATTAAGGAGAGCCCCACCTCAGGCCCTGCCTTCATGCTGCCAGCCTGGCCCCTGCCCTGTATGTGATGGAGAACTTCCAGTTCCCTTTACCCCGCAGATCTTTGCCTCCTGGTAGCCACTGCCCGTGTCCAGACCCAGAGCCTGGTGGGCTTCTGGGTTCAGCCAGCTCACAATTTTGCATTTCTATTCCACTTCTGGCCCAGGTGATATTTATCTCGTTTTTATTTCTGGCTAAGGTCTTTCATGTCTCTTTTTAAATATGTTCCCCGTCATTGCTATATTTCACTTATTTCTATATGTGTAACCTTACAGAGTGAACACTTGGCTATCGCTCTAAAATTGTGGTTACATGCCTTCACTCACCTATGCAAGTCCTGCTATGCCTTTACACACTTCACAAACATTTGTTAGTACTTAATGTGTGCGGATCACTATTCTAATCTCTGCGAGTGTGTGTAGACAAGTGGTGGGTGGTTATAAAACTCTTTAACTTCAGGTCCTTTTAATTCAGTCTAGGGTTAACTCTTACACTCAAGTAACTATCATGTGGACAGTGCACCGCATCTTCTGAACCAAAAGTCAGGGCTGCCTAATTCTAAGGAAGCAATTTAATCTTCCGAATCTGTTTCCCCATCAACAAAATTGTAACAAAAACAGCACCTACTACTTAGAGTCATTTTGGGGATTAAATAATATAACCCAAGTAAAGCACTTGGCTCAGTGTCTATCTTAAGGAAAGCACTCAGTGATATTAGCTACCATTATCCTGATAGGCAATGTGCCACCTTCAATCACCATGATTTAAAAATATATATTAGTGGGGTCTCCTAGGCAAAATGTTTTCTCCTCCCTAAATTCTCGTTATTCCTCTGTGGTAAAAGGAACTTTTCACCACCTCTACTCCTGTGCATCTGCACCTCTGCTAAGGAGGGATTTTTCTAGCAGAATAATACATCTGTGTTATGCATGAGATAGGTTGGTTTTGAAAGGGCTCTGCTAGGAAGATAGTGAGAATGTGCCATTCCACCTTTGAAAGTAGGGATGAATTTCCCAGAGCTCACACACAGGGCCAGTGACAAAGGAGGTATTGAGGGTGGACTGATGGTAGGAAGGGAAGGAAGAAAGGGTATCAAGAAAGAAGGGACTTCTGGAGGCCCATATGAGAAAGCTTCTGCTTCATCTGGGAACAGTGAAGAGATATTTTAAACCATTCTATCCACTCCAAGAATATCTGTGATTGGCTGTGAGTACAATGGGGTTCTTTCTTTCTTTTCTTTCTTTCTTTCTTTCTTTCTTTCTTTCTTTCTTTCTTTCTTTCTAATTTTTAATGCTTATGTATTTTTGAGAGAGAGAGAGAGAGAGAGAGAGAGAGAGAGAGAGCATAAGCAGGGGAGAAGGCAGAGAGAGGGAGACACAGAATCGGAAGCAGGCTCCAGGCTCTGAGCTGTCAGCACAGAGTCCGACGCAGGGCTCAAACTCAAGAATGGTGAGATCATGACCTGAGCCGAAGTCAGATGCTCAACTGACTAAGCCACCCAGGCACCCCTCTATAGGATTCTATCTGCTAACAGACACTCCTTTGACCCACTGCAGAAATGGCTGGGCTAATTCAGTTTTTACCAAGATAAAAGCTTGGTTCCCTAGGATACCAAACCTAGACCACCATGGGAAAAAAATCATCGTGAAGACTGCTGTTAAGTAGTGCCTGACTGCACACTGCCGTAACTCCTGTGCAGATATTTGGGTCCAGGAAGAGTTCTGGGGTGGCCCTTCACATTCAGTGTCTTAAAACAACAGAAGAACACAATATTTAAAACTGAGACTCTTCTGGAAAATCTACAATGAGTGGACACCAGAGCAGGGTAGATGCCAAACAAATCACTGGGCAGGAGAAAGGCTTGAGGGCTATTCCTTCCTAATAAAGGGCCAACAGGTGCCATGCTCAGAAAGTCCATCTGAGTGAACTCAGCAACATAAAATTGGAATCATGACGAGAGGTATGTTTTATTTATTTTTCCCTATTTTACAGCCACAAAGACAGCTGAAAAGGGAAACTGAACGTTGGCCTGTTTGGGTGATTAAAATGAGAAGGCCATAGGGGAGGTAAAACAAGAAAAAAACTCCACACATGGCTCAGTGCCCCCTGGTCAAGTTCATTTGGGTGAACACAGAAAAAAAAGTAAGCCTTTGAACATAGTCCAAGACTTAGGATGGATTTAAAGAAAAACAGTCAACTAGCCACTCTAATTTTTCATAACCTCGCTATCATAGCAATAATATTTTTGACAACTGAAACTTCTGTAAGTTAAAATAACTTGAATAGCCACCTTATTTCAGCAGCATCAGGCAGTGTTGAGATCCGTTTTTAAATGTTCTCTTAGATCTGGTGGAGGGTAGAGGAAAGGTAATAAGCTTTGAGTTTTGCTGAATCTCATTCTGGGAGTGTTTACTGAGCCTGCTCAACCCCCCCAGGTACTGGGCTATGTACCAGGACTTCCCAGATGTGGAGTAATTTCCTTGGCCTCCAAATGCCAGATGCTGAAGTTGGGATTTCATTAATATATTCACGTCAGGAGCTGGAAAACATTTTTATTTCCTCCAAAATTCATCTTCTCCACACTGAAAATTAGAAAATCTAGAGGGAGTTTACTGCTTTCTGGGGCTTTGAAGGAGTAACGCCTGGAACATGTATCAGTTGCCAAGCTGGGCACAGGCCTATAAGACCCATCAGGGGTCTGGGTGGCCCTGTATATATGACTTCGATGTTTGGGTTCAGTTTTACGTCTCTCTCCAGGACATTTAAAAACAAGTTAAGACCTACTCAAAATAAAAGAGGGCCATTTCAGTCAGTCTAAAATGAAGAGGGAAATTGGAACATCGTGAACATTAGGGTTCAGAGAAGCAGATCTGAGGTCACAAAATACCTAGCTCTGCCAAATCCAAACCCCAAAGCAGAGCAACGTCAAGGTGCTTTTGGCTAAACCCAGCCGAGAACACCCACCTGGGATGGCTCAGAATTTATCTCAAATTTGACTGTTTTTTTCTACATTACCTCAAATACTGATACAATGCCAAAATAGAACCAAGTTCCTAAGTTGGATGACCAAGGCTTCCTGTTGGAAAGCAGGTAATTTTCCACTTGATCATTTGAGCTGAATGGTTTTACGGAGCATCTGGTTCAAGTCACAAAGTTAACAGAGTCAGAATTTAAAAACAGCTTTCTTTTTGAAACGACTGTTCCTTATCTAAGTGCTACAATCTACTAAAAACTGCAATTTGTTAATTGTCTTAATTTCCTCAATTTTCCTCTTCACAGCTCCAATTTCCATCTACTGTTGTCACTCCTGGTTTTTTTTTCCCCCAATAATGCTTACTTTCTTACTGCTTGCCACTTTTTGAATATTCCTACATTTTGATGATCTTGTTCTCACTGATTTATGTATTTCTTTGTTCTTGTATCTTATCCTTACAATAAATGCTCCATGTTCTTCTTTCATAATATGTCTGCTTGGAAAATTAGGCTTTAATATTTTCCAACATTTTTTTTCTTTAACATTGTTTGCTACCTCCATGTTTTTAGGATGATACTTTTACCAGTTCTCAAATATTGCCAGAAGGAATCAATTAACATTTTCTCTAGACTTTTTCTTGGAAATAAAAGGATAATAAATAATTTTCCTCACACTAAAAAATGGAACACAAAATTGTCCTCATGTTCATCATGGTCAGTTCAGACTTTAGATTTGAAAATAATGTCCAAGCGCAAAGGAAATTTGAGGACCAAAGAAGGCTATCAAAAAAAAAAAAACCTCGGGGCGCCTGGGTGGTGCAGTCGGTTAAGCGTCCGACTTCAGCCAGGTCACGATCTCACGGTCCGTGAGTTCGAGCCCCGCGTCAGGCTCTGGGCTGATGGCTCAGAGCCTGGAGCCTGTTTCCGATTCTGTGTCTCCCTCTCTCTCTGTCCCTCCCCCGTTCATGCTCTGTCTCTCTCTGTCCCAAAAATAAATAAACGTTGAAAAAAAAAAATTTAAAAAAAAAAAAAAAACCTCAAAAAAATTTCAATTAGTTAACTCATAAAGGAAAACCATCACGCGGTTGCCAGATTATTAGAAAAATATTTTTTACTGGGTTAGACTATATAAAAACTATGACATTTAAAATAATACTATCTTGTCTGAATGGGTGAAACAGAATGTTCTTGGATGCATTAAAACACGCACTTTTAGCAGAAAAAGAAATTAAGGAAACAATCCCATTTACAATCACATCAAAAAGAATAAAATACCCTGAAATAAATTTAACCAAGAAGGTGAAAGACCCACACTCTGCAAAGTATAAAGACACTGATGAAAGAAAGGAAGACAACACACATAAATCGAAAGATACGCTATTCTCATGAATTGGAAGAATTAAAATTGTCAAAATGTCTACACTGCCCAAAGCAACCTACAGATTCAATGCAATCCCTGTCAAAATGCCAAAAGCATTTTTCACAGAACCAGAACAAATAATCTTAAAATTTGTATGGAACCACAAAAGACCCCACCCAAATAGTCAAGGCAATCTTGAGAAAGAACACAGCTGGAGGTATTACAATCCCAGATTTCAAGATATTCTATAAAGCTATAGTAAACAAAACAGCACGGAATTGGCAGTTAAAAAGACACATAGACCAACAGAACAGAATAGTCAGCGTAGAAGTAAACCCGTGTGTATATGGTCCATTAATGTACAATAAAAGAGGAAAGAATATACAATGGAAAAAGGACAGTCTTTTCAATAAAAAAGTGTTAGGAAAACTGGACAGCTACATGCAAAAGAATGAAACTGGACCACTTTCTTATACATACACAAAAGTAAATTAAAAATGGATTAAATACATAAAGGTAAGACTTGTAACAAAAAAACTCTTAAAAAAACATAGGTAGTAATCTCTTAGACTTGATTGGCCTTAGTGACATATTTCTGAATATGTTTCCTCAGGCAAGAAAAACAAAAGCAAAATTAACTATTGGGATTATATCAAACTAAAGGCTTTTCCACAGTGAAGGAAACCATTAACAAAACAAAAAGGCAACCTCCTAAATGAGAGAAGATATTTGCAAAGAATATATCTGAGAAGGGATTAATATCCAAGATATATAAAAAACTCATACAGCTCAACACCATAAAAGCCAAATAATCCAATTAAAATGGGCAGAGGACCTGAACAGACATTTTCACAAAGAAGACATCCAAATGGCCAACAGACATGAAAAGATGCTCAGCATCACTAATCATCAGGGAAACGCAAATCAAAACAACAATGAGATATCTCCTCATACGAAACAGAATGGCTAGAATCAAACAGACAAGAAATAACAAGTCTTGGTGAGGATTTACAGAAAAGGGAGCTACCGTGTGCTGTTGGTGGGAACGTATATTTTACACAGCCACTGTGGAAAACAGTACGGAGGTTCCTCAAAAAAATAAAAACAAAACTACCACACAATCCAGTAATTCCACGGCTAAGTATTTCCCCAAAGAAAATGAAAACACTAATGAGCCCCTATATTTACTGCAGCATTACTTACAATAGCCAAGATATGGAAGCAACCTAAAGTGTTCATCGAGAAATGAATGGGTAAAAAAGATGTGGTATATATGTACAATGGAATACTACTCGGCCGCAAAAAAGAATGAAATCTTGCTATTTGCAGCAGCATGGATGGCCCCAGAAAATATCATGCTGAGTGAAGGAGGTCTCAGTGGAAAATGACAAATACCACATGATTTCACTTACATATGGAATCGAAACAACAGAGTAAACAAAAACCAACAGATTCATAAACACAGAGAATTGATGGCTGCCAGAGGGTAGGGGCAAAATACGCGAAGGGAATTAAGAAGTACAAAATCCCAGTTACGAAATAAATGAGTCATAAGGATGAAAAACACAGCACAGGGAACTTAATAATATTGTAATAACATTGTCTGATAACAGAGGGTAACCACGCTTATCATGGTGAGCACTAGAAATGTATAGAGTTGTCAAACATTGCACACCTGAAACTAATACGACATACATCAACTTAATTTTAATTACAAAAATAAAATACTGAAAGAAAAAAACACACAATGCACTTTTTCTGCTGATATTTAAATGCCCCATGTTTGCTTGCAAATGTCAGCGAAACTAATCATTAAAATAGATGTTGAGAGGGGCGCCTGGGTGGCTCAGTCGGTTAAGCGTCCGACTTCAGCTCAGGTCGATCTCACGGTCCGTGGGTTCGAGCCCCGCGTCGGGGCTCTGGGCTGATGGCTCAGAGCCTGGACCCTGCTTCCAATTCTGTGTCTCCCTCTCTCTCTGCCCCTCCCCCGTTCATGCTCTGTCTCTCTGTCCCAAAGATGAATAAACGTTAAAAAATAAATAAATAAATAAATGTTGAGAGGGGCACCTGGGTGGCTCCGTCAGTTAAGTATCTGACTCTTGATTTCAGCTCAGGTCATGATCCCCGGGTCGTGGGACGGAGCCGCCTGTCCCCATGGTGGGCTCCACACTGACAGTGGAGTCTGCTTAAGATTCTCTCTGTCTCTCCCTCTGCCCCTCTCCCCAGCTCATGCTCTCTCTCTCTCAAACATAATAAATTAAAAAAAATAAAATATATGTTGAGAGAATGAGGTCGTGTTACATAAAATTTCCACACCTTCCTCCGTGGTAACATATGCTTGGGTTAGTATCCTTAGGAAACGCTTTGTAACTAACTCTAGTCTTAGAATAAATGCTAAATAACAAACTACTGCTAAGTAACAACATTAATGAAACATGGTCCATTTATTTTTACCACTGAAGTATCATCATTTTAATACTAGAAGTTTCAAATCAATTTCTTTTTCCAATATGCATGTCTAGAAGCTATAAAATCAGGTATGAGCCATGTGAAGATTTACTTTAAAAGTTATATGTCGAATTATCCATTCCAAGAATACCTGATATGGTCAGATACTATATCGAAGTCCTTGGACAGTTATCTTGGAGGCTTTTTACTTGTTTTGTATAAAATCAACACTATTTCATCTACCTAAATATGTTACAGCCTGGTAAAAACAGCTTAAAAAGATTTCCATCATTAGGGCCACCTGGGTGGCTCCATTGGTTAAGCATCCAGCTCTCGGTTTCGGCTCAGGTCATGATCTTGCAGTTTCGTGGGTTCGAGTCCCGCATCGGTCTCTGTACTGACAGTGTGGAGCCTGCTTGTGATTCTCTCTCTCTCTCTCTCTCTCTCTCTGCCCCTCCCCTACTCACACTGTCTCTGTCTCTCTCAGAATAAATAAATAAACTCAAAAAATTTAAAAAAATATTTCATTAAAATATTCATTAAAAAATACCCATACCTACTTAAAAATCTTTCATGCCTTTGACATCTCTTACTCCAGCCTTCTCTTTATAATTAATTTAAAAAATATGAAGTCTTCTTTCAAAATGTATTTTAAACAAATATAGGAATATATTCTCTGTGAAATATGCAGACATTATGAATTAAGCTAGTGTTCCTCAACCCTCCACTTCCAATCCCAATTCCCTTCCTACAATTGACCGTTGCCAGTTCATTGTACATAATCCCAGACCTTTTATTTCCTCTGTGTACTTTCATCTATATTTATATCTATAACCATATGGTCATTTGATCCATTGGGCACTATAAGCATAATAACTAATGCCTACCCACTTTTCAGGGGCCTTTAAAATATTTAAGTCCTACAATTTTTTACTGCCTCTGAAATATGAAAACTACACATTGGAAAAATAATGAAAACTCTACCAAATTTAATATTGCCAAGTTTAGGATTCATTAACAAGTCCTTGCATTTGAAAACAACAGGGAGATTCGGTTTTTGTCATTTCACAAATATTCCCAAGTATGAATGATCACTAGCTGAAAATCATAGCTAATTGCGAATTAAATAAATCACTTGTTAGAAAATCTTTCCAAAAGCAAAATTAGAAAAATCCTTGCTAACTTTTGCCACAAAGTTTTGTATTTAATTTGAGAAGTCTGTCCCAAATTAGGTGGAGCAGTGCATTCAAGATTTAAGGCTGTTTGGGGCCTATAAATTTCTTAATATAGCCCTGTGGAAGTGCACTGTATTACTTAGTGAAGTATACTTTAAAACGTGCTTCATTCACCAAAATGGCTTACAGGTTTTGAACAAGAGTAGATATGTACCCTCCCCCCCTTCTCGTTTTAGAAGTGAGGACTAATATTTCACAGCACTCCTCGAGAAGTGGAGGGTCTGGTGAAGTATAGTTATGAAGGGAAATCAGCGAACAAAATCAGTACTTACAGACTATCCATCAAACATCAGCAAAATTAAAAACTATACGCGATTATAAATAAAAGCCCCGGAAAAGAAACAAATACTAAAGCATGCAAGAGGTAGACTAAGGGAGGGAAGGGGCGGGGGGTAGATAATGGCAAAAGATATTAACTCACTCCGTCATTTACTTCTCTGTCAGTAGATGTTGAGACCCTGGCATGTGTTCCCCACCGTGCTAGGCAGGGTGGATACGGTGCTACAATGAAATAGATCCCACCCATCTGATGGTTCTCAGAGTCTAGCAGGGAGGACAGACACGTCACCATAATGTATAAAGCACTGCTACTAGAGGGAAAATGAAGGGTGCTCTAACCCACTCTGGGGGTTCAGCAGGGTCCTGTGAGGAAGTGAAATTTAAACTGGATGAAATTTAAACTGCCGGGGGTGGGGTGGGGCGCCTGGTTGGTGAAGCGTCCGACTTCGGCTCAGGTCATGATCTCACAGTTCGTGGGTTCGAGCCCCACGTTGGGCTCTGTGCTGACAGCTCAGAGCCTGGAGCCTTCTTTGGATTCTGTGTCTCCCTCTCTCCCTGACCATCCTCTGCTTGTGCTGTGTCTCTCTCTGTCTCTCAGAAATGAATAAATGTTAAAAAATAAAATAAAGTAAAAAATAAAATAAAATAAAATAAAATAAAATAAAATAAAATAAATGTTAAAATAAAATAAAGTGGATGAATTAGATTTTGCTCAGTTACATGTTGTTGTCACCAGGATTGGGGAAAAAAAATAGCATCATAGGCTGAGAGAAAAATAGCACATGGGAAGGCCTAAAAGCAAAAGGGTATATGGTGGCATGTTTAAGCTGATAAACAGGAAAGGAGGCAGGAGAGCTAGAGGGGTTTGAAAACCAGGTAGGGAGCTTAGTCTTAACATCTAAAGGCAATGGAAGGTCCCTGAAGGGTTCTGAGCAGGGCTATGGCCTGGTCAAATGCGTGCATTAGGAGGAAAACTAGAATAGTTGTGTGATAGAAAGATTGGAGCAGAAGCAGCCTAGAGCAGGGAGACCAGTGTGGAGGTCAGGGAAATAATCCAGATAAGGAAAGGCTATTCAGACTGGGTTGAGGCAGAGTCTACTGATTCAAGAGAAAGGAAAGGCAGAATTGACGGGACTGGGTTATGGGAGTAAGCGATGATATCTAGGTTTGTAACTTCAGAGACGAAGACTAGAGCAGACTAGAATGATCTTTTAGCCCTACTAGATAAGGTTACTACCCATTCGTCAGTGGGAGTCAACTAGAGAATGATACCAGAATCCAGTTCTCTGTATATAAATATGGAAAGTGAATGGTATACTCGAATTCCGGAGCAAAGTTGATCATTTTCAATGACAGGAGTTTTTTGTTGTTGTTGTTGCTGTTGTTGTTGTTGTTGTTGTTATGTCTATCATCTTAAAGAATGCCCTGCTCTATATAGCTAGATTTGAGTCTTCCAACTTACAATTAATCATTAAGATCTTGGAGTGAGCAAAACCAAGTAAATACTGATAGGGAATTCTGACTTAAGAAGCTCTGTTTCTACGTGGATAAATTCTACACTCTGATTTCGCGCGTGTAAATTGTTGTGATTCTCATTACAGTCCTCTGCACTTAGAAGGGCAGATATCATCTAATTGTTTTACAGAAGGGAAACCAAGTCCAGGAAAGGTGAAGTGAGTTGCATAAGGTAATGTCAAACTAGGATATTTGACTCAAGTTTTGAGAATTGTTTTTAGTGTAACACTCTCGTATCTCCAGCCAACCCCAAAACTGGAAACAGGCCAGCTGGGAAACAAATGACTGCTGTTGGTGGCTAGGGAAGAGATGCTTGGTAGAATAGCAGAAAGCACATGGTCAGCAGAAACTCAGTCACTGAGACTCGAGTCCCAGCTCGGCTGTTTCATGAAAAGAATCTGTGCTCTGGGCTTGGGCTGAGACCCTCTGTTTTGTTTGTCAAATAACGCCCAGGGGGCTCAGAGAAAACATCAACATTTTCGAAATGATTATATTTTGCACTTTGAGGAGCCGTGTACCTGGAGTACCTAATCTTGAAAATGGATGTCTCTGGAGCAACATGGAAGCAGGACAGGGTGAGAGATGAGCGTTGGTGTCCACACAGTGCCTTGGCACACCACAGGAGCTCAAAAAGGCTGTCACACGAGGGATGGCAGCACGCGGTGCTAGCCGGCCGAACATGACCACGGTCGGTAGATTCTTTCCAAGTTCCCTTTAATGGGATGCTATTTCTGACAGCCAGAGTTCTCCATTTCACGCTGGGCTGATCAACAAAGTTGGAGTTGACTGAATGCCCTTTTAGGCCCATCCACACACAAGGCAGTTTGGTGCAGTTCTGTTTTTAACAAAACAATGCTATTTACCTAGCTCAGGATGTCGTGTGTGCGTGTGCGTGTGTGCGTGTGTGCGTTAGCTGCCTGAGTGGTTTTGTTTGTTTGTCTTTATCTAAAAAAAATATATGAGTTCCCATACAAGTAGGAGATTTGACTTTCTGTAGTTGAAAACCGTTTGGGCTTATGAAGGCACGGCATGCTGTGTAAGCTGTATAACAGGTAGTGTACCGTATGTTCTAAACTATACCATGCTTCTGAAAAAGCCCCTCCTTGCGCACGTGCTCCTCTGCATGATATACAAAAGATCTCAATCAAATTACACGCCACTCTTGGAGGAATTTTCGTAAATACGTAGCCAAAGCAGCATCTGTAAGCTTAAGAAAGTGGCTTCCCCCAGTCTAGTCCTCCCCCTTCCTACTTTTCTGGGAAGATGTTTCAGACAGGCTTGGTGGCAATTTTGCTTCGAGAGCATTTCATGGTCAATTCAGAGTGCGTAAGTCTCGTTGCTTTCCTATTTTAAAAATGTCAAGCCAATTACTGGCTTGTCAAGGTGCAGAGCCTGCCAGCAGTTTATATCTGCGCTATCTTTTCTTGGCCGTTGTAGGTCCTGGATTGGAGTAAAGGGCTCTCTGTTCCTCTGATTCTCATGGTGGCACATTTGGAGCATGATGCTGTCCACATACCACAGGCGTTCCCAACAAGGAAGATGGGGAGTACTGGGTTCCGTGACCCCTACAGAGCTTCTAGATGCATTTCTTTGATTCTAGACCGGAAGTCTAAGGACTGATGGCTAATGGGCTGCTCGTAGAAAGATCTGTTTTGTCCACACAGTGTTTTTCTTTAAAAATGAATGGATTGGCAATATTTTAACACGGAGATATGTTACCTTCAAATCTCAACCTTAGTCTCTCTGTAAAAATCATTGGGTTTCCATTATGACATGGTAAGAATCAGCCAGGTTAGTTGAGACTTAGGTTCTTTGCCACATTTTTAATCATTATTAATATCATTTTCTAATCATTGTGCTCATACTGTAGTATTGTATTTCTCACACCCAGCCTGGCTGTGTTCATTTGTGTTCCCTGTTTGCATCGATAGGCATTTAAATGTGTGACTCATGTTCTAGTAGATTTTTAATGTTTTTACATATTTATTTATTTTTGAGAGAGAGAGAGAGACAGAGACAGAGACAGAGCATGAGCAGGGGAGGGACAAAGAGAGAGAGGGAGACACAGAATCCGAAGTAGGCTCCAGGCTCTGAGCTGTCAGCACAGAGCCCAACATGGGGCCCGAACCCATGAACTGTGAGATCATGACCTGAGCCAAAGTTGGACAATTAACTGACTGAGCCACCTAGGTGCTCCTCTAGTAGATTTTTATTTAAAAGCCTTAAGCTTTAAATGACTGCTTTAAGCTAACAAGAACTAAAACTTCTCTTGTAGACTATGCATTTAAGTTTGGAAAAAAAAGGCATAAACGTTCATTCATTCATTCAACATATTTTACCGCCCTTTCTGCGTTCAAGACATTGTTCTAAACATTGCGATACAATGATACAAAACAATCCCCATCCTTGCCCTCAAGATTTTATAATCCAATTATAATATCATTGTTATAATAATTGGTAACTACAGTTCAATTCAATGATAAAAATGGTAGATATGTGCTCTGAGAAAGGAAATGGTTGCTATGGGAAAGTGGAAGAGGAACCTTAATCCACACAAAACAACTGCGGAAACTTTCCAAAACACAACAGATTCTGTTTGCTCGTGGAGTGAGAACATAATGTGATGCTCTGAAGAATACCTCTTCTGAAGGACTGGGAGATGACACACAGAATTACCTGGAATGCTTGTTTTCTGAGACTCAGATTTAACGGTGAGGCTGTAATGAACACAACTCAACCATCTTTTGATGACTATGAGTTAATCTCATGATATCACTGAGTCTCCAGACTCTCTTCACAAGCATCAGTCATCACTGTACCATTTTATGTAACTGAAAAAAATCCTTCAATCTTTCTGGTTCTCACCATCCCCTTCTGTAAACAACCTCTGGAGTCCTTTACAGCAATAAAGTCCTATGATGTATGAATGAAAGGGCTAAAAATACATGACAAAGGATTTAGGGTATTATATTTTCTGCATTTGTGGGTACCAAAGTATCTTTGAAGTATGGTGTAAGTTTGCTAAGGTGAACTTTTAAACTCCAGATCTTGAATAAATTTGAGGATTTAGTTTATTTAAAAAAAATTTTTAATGTTTATTTATTTTTGAAAGAACGGGAGATAGAACATAAGTGGGAGAGAGGTACAGAGAGAGGGAGACACAGAATCTGAAGCAGGCTCCAGACTCTGAGCTGTCAGCACCGATGTGGGGCTTGAACTCATGAACCGTGAGATCATGACCTGAGCCGAAGCCGGACATATAACCGACTGAGCCACCCAGGCGCCTCAAGGATTTAATTTAATGGAGAGAACATAAGAGACTATTCTAGGGTGGATATGAACCACAAAGACAAAGGTATGAAATAATATTGGAATAGGCAAACCACAGGGTACAAGCTAGTGAGAGAGTTGACACCAGGAAAGAGCAGGAGAGGAGCTCAGAGAGATCTAGTGAGGTCTGTAAGCTGAATGGATTGGATCCTAGGGTATGGAATCTAGTCTTGATCCAATAAGAAGCATTCAAATAGTGTTTTTAGATGATTCTTTGAACAATTATGCAGACCAGGCTACTTTCCCATCACCCTCAACACCACTGATTGACAATTTGCAAATTACCCACCTAGTGACTGGACAGTCTCCTAAATTCTTGTGCAATAAAAGCTCAGTAGCTTTGAGGTCTTGAAGGAATTAGTCATGGCCTAACATCAATTGAGCTGTGATAAATCAAACTGTGACTGAAATGAACTCACAAATGCAAGCGGCCTTACAGATAGATCTATTTTTCTAAAAGCCAATGGCTGAAAAATTTTCAGCAGTCTATAGTCTGAGTCAATACTAGATAAATTGCCATAGCCAGACATTCTTCCTCCCGTCCTTGGCTAAGAAAGTACAAAAGATCTGTTAACAACAGATAAAAATATGAAAGGAATAGAGTTAATTGATTTTCAGGCTCTCTGACTTACAATACGATCTACGTGGTTATTTATAAATGGCAGGTAGGGCATCATTTTCCTGGATTCTTTGGTTGAAGAAGTTTGAGACTGAGTTTTAAGAAGTCTTTCACCTTTTTTTTAAAGTAAAAAATGAAAAAGAGGATAGTAATGTGCTATACTGATACAGGAGAAGCGGGGTCATAAATGCCAAAAGATGATTTCTAAATTAAGATGATGTAAAACACAAGGATAAAACAACCACCTACCACAATCTCTGGCTATACCAGAACACTAACTTGAACAATCGCGGCTTCCTTCAGTCCTTTACAGTACCCTCAGAAGCAGTTTTCTTTAATTATTTTATTTTTTTCTAGATTTGAAAATCATTCATTCAGCAGGACGCTAGCCAACAGAGGCAGACTCTAAGCTCAACTTTGAAATTCCTCGGAAAAATACGTAGAGCCTACCCCTATGTGTTGCTGTCCTCATTTTGAGAAATCTCCTTGTAAGTTTTCTTTTGTTTATCTCCAAGGAGGAACTGAATTCTACACCAGCTTGGCCGATAGTTCAGCTTCAAGGGCCATATCTCAAAGCAAAGGAAAAGACAAGTTACCTTAAGGTTTCAAAAATCTTAATATTTTTGGTCGGGAAATGGAAGATAAATAAGTGGGAAGTTATACGTCTGAACGATTCGGAGTCAATGTGTTGATACTTTGGAAATATTTATGGTGTGGATGGTACAAGATCAATCACAGTTTACCAGGCTGAAAGTTGGGACCCTTGCTCTAAGCAGAACTGCTTTGTGCCACCGAAAAATAGAAGCTCGTGGCACTAAAACTTTTGTGCTTTATTGGATGTCACCTGACATACCTGAGGTGTGGCCCACTTGCTACAGGGGCTGGGCTGAGCATTTGCTCTCTGCGCACAGGACTCTTGTAAATAAAATTACATTTTAAACGTGATAAGGAAGCTTCGATTTGAAGCATGCTATCTTTCAATCCATCCTCGTTATCATCTCTAAAATGATCTTTTTAAAACATCAGAAAGCAGAACACACCATTCTTATTGTTAAAAATGCTCAGTGATTTCCCGTCGCTTCTACCTAAGCTATCTGTCTCCAGAAACTTCAGTTTCTCCACTCCGATTATAACCACAACAACCACCTTTTCCTCCTGTGACACAAAGTGAGGATTATTCCTAATATCCCATGAGCCCGTTGGTTATTATATCGAAGTGGTCTTCTTGATTGGAACACCATGAACACAGCGGAAACCATGGCGACACATGGATTTTTTTTTTTTTAAATACTTGCTTACTTTTCTGTTGTGTCATCCTTTAGGAGAGCTATCCTTTTGTGGTCTGGTGAACCCATTCATTTCCACTTGAATCAACACTTTCTGTTTATAAACGTGCCCAACATCTGTAACAGTTAACTGTCCTGATCACTGTATTCCTATGGTATTTGAACTTCTATTATAACAATTGAATGTGACTATAATTATGTCAGAACACGCTGGTCTCCTCTTGTACACTCTGAGATCCGGGAGGCGGTGGATCCTGTGTTTTACCACCTTGTGTGTATAGTGCCTGAAATATAGACTGCTCTTAAATAAATTAATAAAACAATGGTGAATCTTTTTATAAAACAAAAGGCTCTTTTTGTAATGCAAATCACCATCCCCTAATCCATTTGGTTTATGAGTTTAGATGTTTGTCTGCTAGGTTTTTTTTTTTTTTTTTTTAATTTTTTTTTATTTATTTTTGAGAGAGAGAGAGACAGAGAGAGAGAGAGGGAGCGAGCAAGCATGGGAGGGACAGAGAGAGGGAGACACAGAATCTGAAGACAGGCTCCAGACACTGAGCTAGCTGTTAGCACAGAGCCCGACGCAGGGCTCGAACCCATGAACCACGAGATCATGACCTGAGCCGAAGTCAGATGCTTAACCGACTGAGCCACCCAGGCGCCCCTGCTAGGCTTTTGTTAATTGTGGTACAACAAGCTGGTCATGTAGCTTCAGAGAGAATAAGAGGAAATTTTTCTCAGATATTTTTTTACCTGATACAGTGATTTATCTACTGGAATGTCAAAAGGAAGTGACTAAGGAATGACTGGAATGACTTAGGAAAGTGGTGGAAAGGAAAATGAAAATCCTAGGCTTTAATCAATTTTGTTATTAATTTTTCAACCTCTGTTCTCTTAACAGACTGGAAAAGGTGTAATAAAATTGTCTGGTTTGAGCTTCCTTTCTTCATTCCTAGAAGAGGCATCATTATCTATGGCAATGTCCAGAAGGCTGGAAATACTTTGGGGAAGGAAGCCCTTGCTTAGCTATTCTAGCACACCAGTTGCCAATATCTTTTCCTGTCCCCTTCATCAATTCAGCTTTAGCTGACATTTCCTGAAAAACACACCTCAAAATTCCTTCCCTCCAGGAGGCCTCCTTTGATCAACCCCTCAGTGCATAGGTTTCCAGTTTGAACAAAATGCGTTTCCTTTGTTGTTATTTTGCTTTGTAAACATTCTTAAGCGATTCATGTCTGTTCAGGATTCCTAATTATAATGAAATAATCTTTCTCAGGGAAACATGTACATGTTCCATTTCTTTGATATCTTTTTTCTATACCTAAAAGCAACCAGCAGAAGATTCACCTAATGTTGACAGATAAATATATCTGTAGGAAATATTTACCGTATCTTCAAACTTTCTCATTTCCAACCATCCCTCATTAAGTGATATATGGCATATTTAATTCTGATGATTTCTTTCTTTTATTAATTTTGAAAATATCATAGCATCTCTTAATATTAATCGGAAGTCCTAAATTGCAAAAAATAAAGTCCTGTGATGCTGTATCTCAAAACCAGAATAGCACAAATACTGTGGCACATCCAAAAGCCTGGGCTTTAGGCCTGGTTTTATCCTGATAGGGATTACTTTGCATTATTAATTACTATGCATCATTATTTCAGTTTCCAAATATGTAAAACAGAAATGATAATAATAATAATAACACTCTGCCACTGTCATACAATAGGTAGATAGATTATTTAGATAGAGTGGAAACGCTTCAAGAAGAATAAGCCACTACCTTTGAAGCATCCTCATTTCCTTCCATGTGTTGTACATGACATTGGTGCTCAGTCGTGTGCTGATACATTGGCTCTCTGGGAAGAAAAAAAAAGGACCCACTTTATAGCATTTACTGTTCCCTGTGGTGTAAATACCACTCCTATGGTTGCTTTCAAGTTATCGACGGTTTAACAACCAGCTTGCGAAATTCTTGACTATTTGACAGTTGGTTCTTGATTTAGGCTGACTTTAACCCTCTACCTTGACATATTAAATTAGATGATTATAATATAACACAATACCCAGTCCCCCAAATCAGTCCTTTTCAATATGAGAAAGTGAAGATTACTCCTAACTCTCACATAAGTCCTTCTATTGTTATAGCTATGTGGTATTCTAGGGTTGGACCACCATGAATGCAGGGCATACACAGTGAGAAAAAAAATCAGCCCATTGGAGAGCTTCCAAGATGGCCAAGATGTCAGTGTAAGAAGACTCTGAATTCAAGTTCTCCTCTGGACACACCGTATCGATGAATCTACACCTATATAGAGAGTAATTCCTCCTGAAGAGCTGAGGACTGGTGGAACAGCTTCTGCACAACAAACAATAAACATCAGTACCCATACAGAAGAGTAGGAGAGAAGGAGGTCGCCCCAACACGGTAACCTGTGCATAGACTTGCCCGCCCTGGAGCATGGCAAAAAAAGAACAATTTAAAGAGCAATTAGACTATAAGGGAAAGAAATCCATTTACTAATCCTAGAGTGACCAAAAGGTCAGGGAATTGCTGGAACTTGTTCTGGGGTCAAAGACACTAGTGGTGGCCATTTTTCAGTTCCTTTCTAACTTGATAGTGGGATAGGAGCAGAGTCCCTCTAGCCAGTCTACTAGAACTACCTCAGCACACCCTGGGTCCCTGGTCCATACCAGCTCCAGCTGACCACCCCCTCCCCCTGCCATTGTAGCCCTGGTGCAGTGTGCCCTGGGCCCCCCTGTCCACACCACACCCAAGCTCCAGGTGTCCTGTCAAGATGGCCCCGGTGCAGCATGCCCTCTCTCTCTCAAAAGAAAAAAAGAATTCTGTAATTATACTAAAAACTACTGAACTGTGTAATTTAAACACATAAATGTTATAGTATGTAAACTGTAAAAAACAAAAGTCTTAAAAGGCAGCAAGAGAAAAATTAAGAGTCACATGCAAAGAAAACCCCAGAAAGCTATCAGCTTATTTTTCAAAAAAAAAAAAAAAAAAAAATTCACAGGCCAGAAAAGAGTGGCAGGATACATTTGAAGAGATGAAAGGAAAAAAAAAATTAAAACTAAGAATACTCTAACCAACAGGATTATCATTCAGAGTTAAAGGAGAGGTAAAGAGTTTCCTACACAAAACGAAAAGAGTACATTAGTACCAAATCAGACTTACAAGAGATGTTAAAGGTCCTTTTTAAGTGGAAAAAAGGTCATAACTAAGAATAAAAGATATGAAAAAAATCTTACTGGTAAAAGCATTTACATAGTAAAGGCAATGGATGGCTATTTAAAAAGCTGGTATAAAGATTAAAAAGCAAAAGTAGTCAAATCAGCTATAAACACAATAAGTACGTAAGGGATACACAAAATAAAAAGATGCAAAATATCATGTCAAAAATATAAAACTGGAGAGGAGGTAAAAATGTGCTGCTTTTGGAATGCATATAAAACATAAGTGATGATCAAGTCAAATAGACCACTCTCTACCTACATATATATATCTATATATCTATACATATACATGTATCTACACACATATAGATGTAAATATACAAGCATATATTAAAATATATTATATATTAATTTATATATACAAGTATATAAATATGTAAATACACATAAGTATATAAATAGATAACAAGACTCACCTCTATGCTGCCTACAGGAGACTCACTTCAGATTTAAGACAGACATACTGAAAGAGAAGGGATGGAAAAAGATATTCCAGGCAAATGGAAATGAAAAGAAAGCTGAGATAGCTATACTTATATCAGACATTTCAAAACAAAGACTGTAACAAAGACAAAAAAGGGCATCACAAAATGACAAACAGATTAAGCCAAGAAGAAGACATAACATTTCTAAATATTTATTTACCCAACATAGAAGTACCTAAATATATAAAACAAATATTAACAGACCTAAAGGGAGGAATTAACAATGATACAATAATAGTAAATGACTTAACACCTTAACACATAACATCAATGGATACATCATCCAGAAAGAAAATCAATATGGAAACTCTGGACTTAAATGACACTTAGACCAGAAGGACTTAATAGTTATATATAGAACATTTCATTCCCAAACTGCAGAATATATATTCTTTTCAAGTGCACATGGAACATTCTCCAGAACAGATTAAGTCTTAATAAATTCAAGAAGACTGAAGTCATATCAAACATCTTCTCTGACAATACTATGAAACTTGAAATCAAGAGAAGAAAACTGAAAAAACACAAACATGTGGATACTAAACATACCAATAAACAACCAATGTGTCAATGAAGAAATCAAGAAGGAAATCAAAAAATACCTTGAGACAAGTAAAAATGAAAACACAATTTTCCAAAGTCTATGGGACACTGCAAAAGCCATTCTAAGAGGAAAGATGATAGCAATACAGACCTACCTCAAGAAACAAAAAACATCTCAAATAAACAATATAATTGTATACCTAAATGAGCTAGCAAAAGAAGAACAAAGTCCAAAATCAGTAGAAGAAAGGAGGGGCGCCTGGGTGGCTGAGTCAGTTAAGTGTCCAACTCTGACTCTTGATTTCAGCTCAGGTCATGATCTCACGGTTCATGAGATCGAGCCCTGTGTTGGGCTCTGCACTGACAGTGCAGAGTCTGCTTGGGATTCTCTCTCTTCCTCTCTCTCTGCCCCTCCCCTGCTCTCTCTCTCTCTAAATAAATAAATAAACACTACAAAAACCCAAGTGAGTAGAATAAAGGAAATAATAAAGACCAAAGTGAAAATAACTGAAATACTCAAAAACAATAGAAAAGATCAATAAAACTAAAAGCTGGTTCATTGAAAAGATAAATAAAATCATTGAACCTCTAGTTAGACTCATCAAGAGAGAGAGACCAATAAACAAAATCAGAAATGAAAGAGAAGTTACAACTGACACCAGAAAAACACAAAGGATCATAAAAAACTATCATGAATAATTACATGCAAACAAATTGGACAACCTGGAAGAAATGGTTAAATTCCTACAAACACACAACCTTTGAAGACTGAATCATGAGGAAATAGAAAATCTAAACAGACCAGCTACAAGTAATGAAATAGAATTACTAATTAAAAAATTCTCCAGAACAAAAATCTAGGACTAAAACTCTCCCAACAAAAATCTAGGATGAGCCAGCTTCACAGGTGAATTCTACCAAATAATCAAATATTTAAAGAAGAGTCAGTTCCTATTTTTCTCACATTATTCCAAAAAAATTGAAGAGGATGGAATACTTTCAAATGCATTTTTTGAGTTTTATATCAAAACTGGACAAAGACACCACACACACACACACACACACACACACTACAGACCAAGACCCCTCACGAATATAGATGCAAATACCCTCAACACAATATTAGAAAACTGATCTCAAAAATACTTTAATAGGATCACACACCATGATCCAATGGGGTTTATTCCAGGGATGCAAGGATGGTTCATCATTCACAAATCAATCAATGTGATATACCACATTAATAAATCACAGGATAAAATAATATTATCATCTCAATAGATGCAGAAAAATTATTTGAAAAAATTCAACATCCATATACGATAAACACTCTCAGAAAGTGGGTATGGATACAAGGGACCTCAACATAATAAAGACCATACATGACAAGTCCACAGCTAACATCACACCCAATGTTGAAAAGCTAAACGCTTCCTCTCTAATATCAGGAACAAAACAAGGATATTCACTCTCGCCACTTTTATTCTATATAGTACTGGAAGTCCTAGCCACAGCAATCAGACAACAAAAAGAAAAAAAAGAGGCAATCAAATTGGAAAGGAAAAAATAAAATCATTATTTGCAAATGACATGGTACTATATCTGTAAACCCTTTAAGACTCCACCCAAAACTATCAAAAGTAATAAATGAATTCAGTAAAGTTGTAGGATACGAAATTAACATCTAGAAATCAGTTGCATTTCTGTACATTACTAATGAGTTATCAGAAACAAGAACTAAGAAAATCATTCCATTTACAATTGCACCAAAGAGAATAAAATACTCAGGAATGAAATGTTACCAAGGTGAAAGACTCATACTCTGAAAACTATAAGACACTGATAAAAGAAACAAGATAACACAAGTAAATTGAAAGATATGTTATGCTCATGGATTGAAAAGACTAATGTTAAACTTTCCATACTAGCCAAAGCCATCTATAGATTTAATGCAATCCCTAGCAAAATATCAAAGGCATTTTTTTTCACAGAACTAGAACAAAGAATCCTAAATTTTTTATGGAACTGCAAAAGGCCCCAAGTAGTCAAAGCAATCTTGATAAAGAACAAAGCTGGAATTCTCACACTCCCTGATTTCATACTATGCTGTAAAGCTACAGTAATCAAAACAGTGTGGTACTGACATGAAAACAGACACGTATATCAATGCATAAGAATAGAGAGCCCCCAGATAAGCCCACACATATATGACTAGTTAATCAATGATAAGAAAGGTAAGACTATACAATGGGGAAAAGACAGTCTCTTCAATAAATGGTTTTGGGAAAACTGGACATGTAAAAGAATGAAACTGGGCTACTATCTTACATCATATACAAAAACAAATTCAAAATGGATTAAAGACTTGAATGTAAGACCTGAAACCATAAAACTCCTGAAAGAAAACAGAGACAGTAAGCTCTCTGACATCAGTCTCAGCAATATTTTTTTTGAACCAATCTCTTTGGGCAAGGATAAGAAAAGCTAAAATAAATAAATGGGATTATATCCACCCCCAAAACTTCTGCACAGCGGGGAAAAACATTAACAAAGTGAAAAAGCCACCTACTGAATGAAGGAAAATATTTACCAATTATACATCTGATAAGGGGTCAATATCTAAATATATAAACAGCTTCCATCCCTTAATGTCAAAAAAAAAAAGAAAAAAGAAAAAAAAGAAACAACCTGTTTAAAAAGAAATGGACAGAAGATTCAATAGACATTTTTTTTCCCCAAAGAAGACACACAGATTGCCAACAGACACATGAAAAGATGCTCAACATCACTAATCAGCAGAGAAGTACAAATCAAAACCACAATGAGATTTCACCTCACAGCTGTCATAGTGGCTACATGTGTAAAACAGATAGGAAATAACGTGTTGGTGAGGATGTGAAGAAAAGGGAACCTTCATATATTCTGATTGGGAATGTGAACTGGTGCAGCATCTGTGGAAAACGGGACGGAGGTTCTTCAAAAAATTAAAAATAGAACTACCATATGATCCAGCATGTGGGTGGGACTATCCACTTTTGGGAATGTCTCCAGTGAAAATGAAAATACCAGTTTGAAGAAATAGATGCACCCCTGCATTCACTGCAGAATGATTCACAATAGCTAAGATATGGAAACAGCCTAGGCATCCAAAGAGGGATGAATGGATGAATAAAGAAGTTGTGGTATATGTGTACCCCCCGCACCCCCCCCCCACACACATGCTGGAATATTACTCAGCCATTTGTGAAATACAGGTGGACCTCAAGGGTATTATGCTAAGTGAAACAGGTCAGACAAAGAAAGAAAAATACCATATGTTTTTACTTATATGTGGATCTAAAACGAAACAAACAAAACAGAAACAAACTCATGGTCACAGGAAACAAAATGTTGATTACTAGACAACAGCAGATAAAATAGGTGAGAAGGATGAAGAGATACAAACTTCCAGTTATAAAACAAAGAAGCCACGGGGATGTAACATACAGCGTAAGAAATATAGATGAATAATATCATAATAGGTTTGTATGGTGACAGATGGCAACCAGACTTATGAGGATCATATCATAATGTATCTAAGTATTGCATCACTAGGATATACACCTGAAAGTAATAGGATATTGTGTGTCAATTATACATAATAAAATCAACCCATTGATTTAAAAAAAAAAATACTTGCTTCTCTGTCTATTTCTACTCTATCTCTTTCTACTACAGCTAGTAACTGTATCTATTCGCTTAATGGCTCAAATATTCATTTCGTCATCTAAGCTTAATTCAGACTTTTATTTCCATAAGGTAATTGCAGATTCCCCTGCACCTGATACGGAGCAGCGTATTTTCTCTAAAACCATTGAAATAAACGGTATAATACAACTCTATTGCATAAAGTGAGCACCTCCTGCTTTATTACTATCTATGCAAGGCATCGATCTCCGGCCCTAGACGAAGTTTTCTTACTTGGACTTTGATGTTTTACATCATTTTGAACTTCCTACAAATGGAACTTCATATTTTTTTTCTTCAGCTACAAGACAAAGAGAAGAATAAAGTGAACATGAAGTGCTCAGGTGACTGGGGAGGAGAGTCCATGGTGGGGGTTTGGGGGAGAGGTTTGGTTTTTTAGTGAATCATGGTTTACAGATACAAAGGAGGATGTATCGAATGCATACATACAAAGGAGTAGAGATACAAAGGAGTGTATATTGAAGATAATTTTTACAGGAGAGCCTAAGTTATGAAAAGGCAAGCTACACTTCAGTTCTGCCAACGAAACGTCTCAGGAAAACTGCATAAACAGACCTCATAGAGATACATTTCATTTTATTCACTGCTACGGGGGAGGGATTCTGCTGTGCAGACTGTTTATTGTCATGGTATCTCATGCCCTTCTTGGAATTTCGCGATATAAACATGGAAGAAATTGGGAAAGGTGGGACACGAGGAAGCCTGAGGTAAGATCCAATCCATCTTGTTCCTCGTGGAAGAATTCCCCAGATGTCTTTCTTAACGCATACCGTCGAAAATGTCTTCCTGGCTGTGCATTTCCTGGATGTATACGGAGAGCACGTTGCATGGATCCTTTCTCCAAGTAGCCATCGTTCAAAAAGCTGGATTTGCCCTGTGACCTATCAGAACCTGCACTGCCGCAAGCCAAACACGGCAGGGGGCTGTTCTGTGGGTATTTTAAAAACTGCCTCTTCTAGATAATTTCTACTTCCTCTTTCCTCTCTGTCAACAATCTCATTCTATAGTTATAAAATTCCTTCACTTATTTTTAGAAGTAAACGATTGTGTAAATAATCCGCAAATACCCCATCCAAATCTTAGACCGTAAGACTTCCCGCTCTTGATCTAGGCTCTGGGTTTCGGAAACACTTGATTAGGTGTAAGTGTTAAGTGAACAAAGAAAGTGACAAAGAGTGCAAAGTATGGTTAAACGTGAATGCTCTAGTTTGCATCTTTCCGGTCAGAGACAAAGCAATTTAAGTAGTAATTTAGCTAGAATCAAAGTTATACATTATGAAACGACATAAAGATGGATCTTCAAAACATTTCCAGTTATAGAAGAGGTTTTCATACTATGAATGCTAAATTACAGTGGCCACTTGTTTTCATTTTTTATTTTATTTAGCTTTTCCAATTTTTAATGTTTCTTAAGGTAATATATTCACAATGTTAAACTAAAATAATAAATGAGGCTGAGCACATAGTTGGTACTCAATAAGGTTCTGTTGAATGAATCCATGTATTAAAGAATTAGAAGCCCTTCCTTAGCCCTAGTCCTAATTTTAGTTGTCAAAGACATGCACTTTTTTTAAAAAAAATCTATTTTTTATGACTTAATTTCAGTGGAGAAGTTTTAGGTTCACAGCAAAATTGAGAAGGCACCGAGATTTCCCACAATATCCCCATGCATAGCCTTACCACCAGAATGATACATTTATTACAATTAATGAAAATACACTGACATATCATAAACACCCAAAGCTCATAGGTTATATTACAGTTCACTTTTTGTGTTGCACATTCTATAGGTTTGGATAAAGTAGAATGACATATGTCCATCGTTATGATATTATATAGTATATTTTCACTGCCTTAAAAATCCTCTGTGCACCACTATTTTCTCCTTCCCCTTTCCACTCCTCACTCCACATCCCTAGTGGCCACTGATTTTTATTTTATTTTATTTTATTTTATTTTATTTTATTTTATTTTATTTTATTTTAATTTATTTAATTTATTTATTTTTACTGTCTTGATTCATGTAGCTGGAATCAGAAAGTACGTGACCTCTTCAGATTGGTTTCTTTCATTTAGTAACATACATTTCAGATTCCTTCATGTCTTTTCATGGCTTGCGATCTCATTTTCTTCTGGCGCTAATATTTCATCGTCTGGATGTACCACAGTTTTATCTGTTCACTTACTGAAGAATATGATGGTTGCTTCCAAGTTTTCACAATAATTAGTAAAGTTGCTATAAACATCAATGTGCAGATTTTTATGTGGATATGTTTTCAACTCCTTTAGGTAATTTCAAGGACTGCAATTGGCGGATTTTATGGCAAGAGCATGAGTTCTGTGAGAAACCACCAACCGGCTTCCAAAGTGTCTGTCGCATTTTGTATTCCCACCGGCAACTGGTGAGAGTTCCTGTTGTTCCACATCCTCACCGAGATCTGGCATTGTCAGTCTTCTGGATTTGGCCATTTAAGAGGTGTGTATTTGTATCTCTTTGTTGCTTTAATTTGCATTTCTCTGATGACATATGATGTGAAGCCTTTTTCCTAGGCCGACTGGCCACCTGTATGTCTACTTTGGTGAGGTGTCTGTTAAGGTCTTTGGCTCATTTTAAAATGGGGTTGTTTATTTTGTTACTGTCGAGTTTTAAGAGTGCGTTGTATATTTTGGAAAACAGTGCTCTAGTCGATGTGTCTTTTGCAATATTTTCTGCCAGGTGGTGGCTTATATTCTTGTTCTCTTGACATTGTCTTTCACAGAACAGAGGTTTTAAATTTTAATGGGACCCAGCTCATCAGTTATTTCTTTCATGGATTATGCCTTTGGGGTTGTGTCAAAAACATCACTGCTGTACTCAAAATCGTCTAGGTTTTCTCCTATGTTATTTTCTACGAGTCTAATACTTTTGTGTTTTGCATTTAGATTTATGATCCAGTTTGAGCTAATTTTTGTGAAGGATGTAAGGTATGTGTCTAGATTTATTTTTTATTGCAAATGGATGGTCAGTTGGCCCAGCCATTTGTTTAAAAGATGTTTGCTTCATTGTATTGTCTTTGCTCCTTTTGTCAAAGATCAATTGAATATATTAATGTGGGTTTATTTCTGGGCTCTCTATTGTGTTTCATTGATCTGTTTGTCTCTTTCGCAAATACCATACTGTCTTGATTATTGTCACTTTATAGTAAATCTTGATGTCGTCTAGGGTCAGTCCTGCAACTTTGTTCTGCTTCAATATTGTGTTGCCTATCCTGAGTCTCTTGCCTCTCCGTATAAACCTTAGACAAAGTTTCTCAATATCCCCTAAATAACTTTGTGGGATTTTAATTGGGATTGCATAATCAAGAGAAACACTTTTAACATTTTAAGGGGGTTATCTTCCTATATTCCAAATAAGAAATCACTATTGCGTGATTTTACATTCAACACATAACTCCTCATTGTGAAAGATGAGGATTTGCCTCCGTTACTTATCCAAGTTTCTATCTCCTTGTTGCAATTTTTGATACTTAGTGTTTCAGTCCTGTTGCTTTTCTCTGTAACTTTACATGTCATGTTTAAACTTACATTTCTTGTTCCACCAACTTTAAATATAGTATCTCAGCTTCCCACAATGTTAGATGAGGACAGTAGTATCTACTTCCTTTCTCCTTTCCTCTTTTCTTTTTGTATAGTCAAGGTTAATGAAGTTTATAGTGTTTCATAACTACGTCAGACACTTGCAGTTTTTTTCAATGAATTCTCTCTTAAGATTGAAAAAATAATAGTATTTGCAAAATTATAACTATATGCAAAATAGAGGGCTAGCATTATACATTATGTATATCGGTGGGTACAATGTCCTGACTGCGATGTCACTTGAAGGAAACAATTCAAAGCATCCAAGCTAAGTGGAATTTCTTTCCTTCACTTCTGTTGTTCAAAATCGTGCCATAGCTTACTTTGAAATGTATTTTGACACGTCTTCCTTACATATTTTATAGCTTTCTTAGCTGTTGTAATTATTTTACTCACCTCTTGAGAGTAGAAACATTTCTGTTTTTATTTTCATCATTTCTTAATAATATAAGAATTAGTTTCTTCTTTCAGTCCAGTGGCTTCCCTCTTTACTTTGAATCCTTTGCTTACTAGACATTCTGTATAACTGTCATGCTGGGTAACATGTTCATTGAGCTCCTCAGTCATGTTGATGATTTCTCGTATCCCATGACTTTCTCACTCTTTACCTTCCTTCCTTTCAGAAAGGTTGTAGGGGAGATAATGTCCTGAGCCGCTTGATAGCTAAAAAGGCTTTTGTTTGTCCTCTCGTTGGAAACTTGGGGAGATCTAGTAGTCCAGGTTTCAAATAATTTTCTCCCAGAACTTATATGCCATTATTTCATTGATGGCAGTTAGTGTTGATGAGACAACCAATGCCCATCTGTTTCTCATTTTCTGTGTTTCGCACTGTGGAAATTTTAATACCCTTTCCTTAATGTTTTGAAATGTCATGGTAATTTGTCTAGGGAGAGTGGTTTGTTTTTTCATTCCTTCTTCTTGGGTCTCCGTAGACTCTTAAAATGTGAAGGACTCATGCTTCTTTTCAGCCCTGGAAAAACTTTCACGCTTCTTTATTTTACAATTTTCCCTATGTTTTTCGTTCTGTATCCAGAACACCTGTTGGTCAGAAGTTGTAATTCCTAGATTAGGTTCTTCACCTTTCATATCTCAGGCTTTCAGTTCTGTATTCTCGGAGATTACCTGGACTTCAATTTCAAACATCTATTACATTAAAAAAGTTATTTTCAAAATCATGTTTACTTTCTAAGAGTTCTTTTTTATTGTTTCTACCTCATAGTGCCCTGTTCTCATTTAATGAATGGCATATGTTCTTTCTCTAAACATCTTTATCAAGGCAAAATGTACATACCGTAAAATCTGTACAATTTAAGTGTACAACTCAATGATTTTTAGCAAATTTATCGGGTTTTATAATCACCGCAATCCAGTTTTAGAACATTACCATCACCTCAGAAAGATCTCTTGTGCCCATTTTTAGTCAACCTCTGCTCTCATCCTCATTCCCGATTAATCTACTTTCTGTCTTTAAAGATTTGCATTTTCTAGGCATTTCATATAACAGAATCATCTAATATGTAGTCTTTTGCATTAAGTTTCTTTCACCAGCATGTTTTTGAGGTTAATTCATGTTTTAGCTAGAGTTGATTCCTTTTATTCCTTAATGGTATTCCATTGAATGGATATACACTGCATTTTGTTTTTTCATTCATCAGTTGATAGACATTTGGATTGTCTTCAGTTCATGGCTCTTATGAATACTAATGCCGTATGAACACTTGCATTTGAGTCTTTGACACAGGTTTTCTTTTGTCTTAGGTAGGTATTTAGGTGTGAAATTGCTGGATCATATGAAAAGTTTATGTTTAACATTTTAAGTAACTGTTAAACTGCTTACCAAGTGGCTTCCTGTTTCTTGTTTATGGGCAGGGACATTGAGAGTGGTGAACTAAAAGTTTTCCTCAGGGGACCATTGGGTCAAGTATCTGAAGTATCAGTTATGGTAGGTCTATTTTCTTGGTCAGTTTGCCCTGAAAGTAGATCTTGAATTTCTTGCCCGAGAGTGGGCTTGAGGTGAGGTAACCGAGGGCTTTCCTGGTTAGTATGTACACTTTGCTTTTCTTCTTACTGCCACATAGTACTTCTGCACTTAATGGGTCTCATGTCCCCAAGGTTAGTGTACCTCTGGTTCAGTCTCTTCAGAGAGTAATCTCCAGTCTTCTGTCAGACTAGAAAAGGGTAGTTCCCTAGCTGTGGGAGAGAAAGAAGGAAATATGAGGAGTTAACTGCTCCTGATACAGATTTATCATCTCCACTCTTAGCTCCGTCTGGACGCCCAGTCTCAGAGACGATTGGTGTTTCTCTTTCCTCTGCATCTGGGATTCTATGAAACGCTCAACACCTCTGCCCTTGCCCTAAACAATGCAAGACTCTTGACTGTTTTAGCTTCGGTATTTTCTCACATTACTGATGCTCTGATTTAATTCCGTCTTGTTTGTAATGCCTGTTCATCAATATTATGATTATTTTTAGAGTTAATATTTATTTAAAATTACCCATAAGTCGACCATGTGTACCATCATTCTGTTTTCATTTCTTTCTTCTCATATTTCCTTCTTTTTATTTTCCTATTTCTATTTAAAATTTCCCTTTTTTAAAAAAAAAGTCCTTAAACTGATGGCATACTTGAACTTACATTGCAACTAGTTTTAAAATCACTTTTGGAAACTTTTTTCTACTTCAGAAACATTTCAGATACAATAAGACAATAAATTTCACATTTTATTTCCATATTGTATTACTGTGTTGGATTTTCTCCTCCGTCACCAGAGATGAATGCACAACTCTCATACTTTATTTGGTAGTTGCTAAAAGAAAAAAAAAAAGTAAAATAAAAAAAATAAGTGTAGAGCATCCTGGTGGCTCAGTTGGCTGAGCATCCAACTCTTGATTTCAGCTCACACCATGATCCCAGGGTCATGGGATCGAGCCCTGCATCAAGCTCCACGCTGTGCGTGCAGTCTGCTTAAGACTCTGTCTCTCTCCCTCTGCCCCTCTCCCCACCTCATGCTCTCTCTTTAAAATAAAAAAAATTTTTAATTGAAAAACATAAGTGTCAATTTTAGAAAGGTAAAAATGGGGAGAGAGGAGAAGGAGAAAAGGAAAGACGGGAGGGAGGAAGAAAGGGAAGGATGGAAGCAAGAAGGAAGGGGAAAATAGCTTTAGTGTTTTAGGCTGTAATTACATTTCTTTATAAATCTTATTCTGGTACTGTTTTGAAGATACCCAAGGAAAATTTTCATAAGGTGAAGAGAGGGAAACAGGAGATGTTCTTCTGAAGGACAGAAAGCAAAGGGAGATATCTAGAGTCCCACTCCTCTAGTAATTTCATAAATTTCATAAATTTCATAAATTTCATAAATAGCAATTTAAGTCTCTTGTCCTCTCTTTTGTTTCACTCCAGTTGTTCTTGAATAATGGAAAAATAGGTACATAGAATAGCTTTTTAACATCTTCTCAGATCTAACACAAAAGAAGTTTTTATTAATGCATTCAACTGAATTCTAACTGAATAATTCAAACTCCATTTATCTCAGCAAACATTTACTAACTGGTGATACGGTTGCCTCGCAGGCAGAAACACCTAGACCAAAAAATTAGGTTCTGCAGTTTTTAAAAATAGGAGATTTGTACTCTAAGAATTGTGTGTCTGTGTGTGCTATAGTCAAAAGAGATGTGCCCTTGAATGGACTGTATGTGTGCTTCAATACAGTAGGCATAAAGAAAAAAAAAACTCACAAAACCCCCCAAATTTGGGGAAGACTGTAGATCCAAGAGTCATGGCCAAGCTGCTGGCAGCCAAAAGTGAATTAAGTAAATATAACAGATGAACTTCTTCTTTAGAGGCTATTTTCAGCAGCACCCTGTTTTATCTTAAATGAATCAGGCATGGAAAAAATGTAGAATAAATATTTCAACCCCAGAGGGTGAATGTGTTCTAGCTTCACAGCTTTTAGGGTGAGCAACACTGGACAGGAGTCCATGCATTTCTGAGCCCCAGTTTCTGTGTTTGTTTAAAAAACAAAGCATGACTTCTTTATGAACATGAGCTTTGAAGTCAGACATAGTCTGGTTCTGCCATACACTAATGCTTTAAATATGGATACGTTACTTAACCTAAGCATTTTTACTTTTTAAACATTTATTTATTTATTTATTTATTTATTAATAATTTATTGTCAAATTAGCTAGCATACAGTCTATATACAGTGTGCTCTTGGCTTCGGGAGATTTCCATGATTCATCACTTACATACAACACCCAGTGTTCATCCAAACAAGTGCCCTTCTCAATGCCCATCACCCGTCTTCCCTGCCGCCCAATGCCCCACCCCCATCAACCCTCAGTTTGTTCTCTGTATTTAAGAGTCTCTTATGATTTGCCTTCCTCTCTGTTTGTGACTTCTTTTTCCTTCCCTTCCCCCATGGTCTTCTGTTAAGTTTCTCAAATTCCACATATGAGTGAAAACATACGACATCTGTCTTTCTGTGACTGACTTGTTTCACTTTGCATAATACTCTCCAGTTCCATCCATGTTGTTGCAAATGGTAGCATTTCATTCTTTTTCATCACCAAGTAGTATTCTATTGTATGTATTGTCTTGTATATATACATACACCACCTCTTTATCCATTCATCAGTTGACGGACATTTGGGCTCTTCCCGTAATTTGGCTATTGTTGATAGTTCTGCTATAAACATCGGGGTACATGTGCCCCTATGAATCAGCACTCCTGTATCCTTTGGGTAAATTCCTAGTAGTGCTACTGCTGGGTTGTAGAGGAAACAACAGATGTTGGTGAGGATGTGGAGAAACGGGAACCCTCTTGCACTGTTGGTGGGAATGCAAACTGGTGCAGCCACTCTGGAAAATGGTGTGGAGGTTCCTCAGAAAATTAAAAATATTTGTGTATTCTTTTACCCAAGCATTTGTAAATGTTTGGTTACGTTTTTGTTCCCAGCTGTGAAAAGAGAATTCCAAAAATACATACCTCATAGAGTTGTGAGCCTGGAATACTTTAGTCCATTTAAAGCACTTAGCTTTAATGCCTGGACAAAGTGCCCCTAAGTGTTATTGTTATTATTACTTCAATTAAGCTTTTAGTGTATTGTGATAGTGTCTAAAGATTGACTCTTGTTGATGATGATGATGATGGTAATCACTCATCAAAGGTAACTGATGAAAAGAACCTGGGTAATTATTATCGAGGCTATTTTCCCCTACTCATTTATAAACTGTTGAAATCAAAGTGCCTTAACCAAGTATTCTCAAGGCTGTATATGCTGATGCACTTAAAGAAAAGAGGCAATTTTATAGTGGGCCTCACTAGTGCTAGTTCTAGAAAATCTTGTTTTTATTTCTTTTCTTTTTTTTAAATTTTTTTTTTAACGTTTATTTATTTTTGGGACAGGGAGAGACAGAGCATGAACGGGGGAGGGGCAGAGAGAGAGGGAGACACAGAATCTGAAACAGGATCCAGGCTCTGAGCTGTCAGCACAGAGCCTGACGCGGGGCTCGAACTCACGGACCGCGAGATCATAACCTGAGCTGAAGTCGGATGCTTAACCGACTGAGCCACTGGGTGCCCCTTGTTTTTATTTCTTGAACACACAGAACACTTAATCTCTAGCTACCTTGTGGTTGGCGGGGGGGGGGGGGGGGGTCCATGTGACTTGTTCTATCCAATGACAAGTAAGTAGAAATGGGAAGTCACTATGGTTAGAGGTAGTGAAAAGCTCCTAGAGGTTTTCTGAGTCTCTCTTCCTCACGTTGAAAGGGTAGAACCAGAGGGTTGCATGACTGAATCACTAGAGGTACAAAAGCTGATCCAGGGAGTCAGCCAAATCCACGGTGGATTTTGTAGGAGAGAAAAATGTGCTTTGTGAAAGGCACTGAGATAATGGGATTGTTTGTTACAACTGCACAGCCTAAGTGATCCTCCTTATACACTGTTCTAAAGCCTGAAGTTCCTCTTCATGCTGCAGACCTTAAATTCAGAATTAAGTAGTTATATAAGATGGAGATCACTCGATTAGTGGCACAGCTTGGACTAAAATCCTGTTTCCAGATTTCCTCCTAGGATATTGTTCTATTGACATTCTAAACTCTACACCTAATTTGCAAGACTACTGTAAAGAATAGATACAAGGTAAGGAAACTGCCTAGCACATGCCCTATCCCATATTGGGTAATTAAAACAATAACTAATGTTTAGATTCTCTATTTTTTTGAAACCAATTACTGTTGCTGTATACATCTGCTTGTGCCAAACTTGCTGATTAATGGCCTTTAATTCTGAATCGCTATTAAACTAGGAATTGATAATGTATCTCAATTTGGGCACAATTACATTTTTACAGCTTAAACTGCTGGCACAGAATCTACACTTCACTCTATTTTCATCCATTTAATAAAAACGCCTATCCATTTTTCAAACAATGACAGGAAAGTCATTCACATTTTCTGCATCTGGAAACTTTGAGAATTTATAAAAGCTGCAGCCAAACTCCTGGGAATTATTTTGTCATCATCCTTTCTTGGTCCCAATTCCTCTATCCCGGCATCATCTCTAATCTTCCTTATCCTTACCTGTGTCCTCTATGTTGTTCCTCTTGTCTTTTGAAAGAAGTATTATCACAACATTGCAAAATTCTTTTTGGCATACCTAAGATAACATTTGGCTCCAGTATAATTCAAGGACACCAGGAGGCATTTAAACTAGTAATACAAATACAGTGCCTTCAGTTTTCAGGGCCTTAGAACTCATCCAATTCAGAGAGTACTAGATTGTCATCCAAACAAATGCCTTAAAATTACCTGAGGTGCTTCTTGGGGCACCAGGGTGGCTCAGTTGGTTAAGTGTCCGACTTCAGCTCAGTTCATGATCTCACAGTTCATGAGTCTGAGCCCCATGTCGGGCTCTGTGCTGACAGCATGGAGCCTGGAGCCTGCTTCAAGTTCTGTGCCTCCCTCTCTCTGTGCGCCCCCCCTTTTCTCTCTCTCTCTTAAAAATAAACAAACGTTACAAAAATTTAAAAAATGGCCTGAGGTGCTTCTTAAACATGTTGATTCTTAACTGCATCCTTAACCTACTGAATTGTAATTTCCAGTGGGAAATTACAGGGGTGTGTAGTAAATTGTAATTTTTTTAAAGCATTATTTTCCTTACATCCTTCTATCTCTCCCACGTTATTTATCCAACCAGGTTATTCCAACCCCTGCAGTCCAATTGGAGAACTACTGAAAAAGTTTCAGTTCCTATATGGCTCTGCAATCACCTTTACAAACCCCTCTGGCAGAATTTGCCCCTACTATTATACATATTGTCCCCAATTGGATACTATTACCCACTATATTAGCTATCTGCTTCTCTAGCCACAGCTTCATATTATCTCTAGAGATAATAAATGAGTGCTTTGTTTTTTGTTCCTAAAATGTTGAACTGGGAAGGGACACAATCTCTGACAGGATTGAGAATGAATGAATGAAAACACACACACACACACACACACACACACACACACACACACACACCATAGAGATCTCTTCAGGTTGTCATTATTAATGTTTGCTGAGTAAATAATACTTTTTCTATAAACATTTTTCATTTTTAATGGGCACTAAGTACTATTTTTGAAATTGACGGTAGTAGTGTTTTAAAATCAATGGTCAATGCTAAGGTACTTTGAATATTTTTATTCCATTTTTAAGACTGGAAGATCCCCCCAGAGCTGAATTATAGGCAGTTATTCCTTAGAAATTCAACAGAAGCAAGGAGGCTAATGTGAAAATATGTCTTGGAGCCTTATTCATGCCTGCCCCAAACTGGAAACACACCAAATGTCATCAACAGAAGAATGAATTAAATAAATCGTGGTATATTCAAATACTGGAATATTACCAAGCCACGAAAAGGAACAAACTAATGATACGTGCAATGACATGAATGATTCTCAAATGAATTATGTGGAGGGACAGAGCCTGATTCCATTTTTATAACTTTAAGAAGAAGCAGAATAATTTCTGGTGATAGAAGTTAATGGTTTTTTAGCAGGAGAAAGACTGATTACGTGGAAGGATGGAAAAGTTCTGTGTGTTGATTGTGGGTGATACTTCCATGAGTATAAATATTTCTTAACACTCACTGAAATGAACATGAAAGATCTATGCACTGCATGCAAACTATACTTCAACAACAGCAACAACTACCGTGGAACATGCAAATTTGGAAAAACGTGCCTCAGAGATAGAAATGAAAAATAACATCATGGACATATGGAACTTTGTCCCAATATACAATTTGAATGAGACAATATATAGGTTATAAAGACCTCACGTGCCATCCTCTTGTCCTAGAAAGAAAGTGCAGGGTGGAGTGGAGGTACTGGTAGGCCTCCACTGATACTTGGCTACCACTAGAAATATTGGTAAGAACAGATTATGGAGCCTTCATAAATTTAACATTTACTTTGCTAAGTTAAGCAGCCCTAAGTGTACCAGAGTTCAATTCATGTACGGATATCATACTGAGAAGGCATTCAGGAAACTGAGTCATGGGGAGGCAAGGTAGATGGAAGACAAAATATCTCAACTATAGCTATCTATACCTCCTTACCCACAGAAACTGGTTAGGCCTCAAGTCTCTTCTTGAGACTTGCATGGGTCTCAGTTAATCCCTTACTGACTTTAGCTCAACATCTACATAAATATGAGGCAATATTTAGTATACTGATTATGCTGATAGTCTCAAATAATAATCTTCCTATATGTACACTCTTGTCCTGTAACTCTGTAGTTCTTTTCCACTCTGATATTGAGTTTAGCCATCTGATTTGCTTTCACTAACGAGGAGAAAACTTGATGCAAGCTGAGATTTGATAAGGTGTTTTCTTGTTTCTTCTTCCCTCTTGGACCCCTTATACTGCCATGAGACAAACTCAGGTGAAATTGTTGGAAAATGAGAGGTCATTTGAGGATAGCTGAGGTATCCTAGATAATAGTCAGTCAACTTCCAGGATCAGGGCCACCAAGCTGACCTGAAGTTGCCTGTAGATGCATAATGGAGATGAATACAAACCAGAGGAAGGAAGGAAGGAAGGAAGGAAGGAAGGAAGGAAGGAAGGAAGGAAGGAAGGAAAGAAGGAAAGAAAGAAAGAAAGAAAGAAAGAAAGAAAGAAAGAAAGAAAGAAAGAAAACTATCCAGTAGGGTCCAACCTAAATTGTTGTTCCATAGAATGATAAACTAAATATGATTACTGTTTTAATTCAATATGTTTGAAGTCGCTTGTTATACAGTAATCACTAGCTGATACACAATACCAAAAAAAGCATTCACCTCTCTAAGGAAAAGAAGAGAAAAATCATGGTGTCACTAAAGAGATGCTGTGGTTCAAAGGAATTACAAGGTATACCTCATTTTGAGATGTAATTAACAAAAGGAAGGCAAAAATCTTAGAAAACATTTGAGTTATATTTTTCAACATGACTTGAGAGAATTTTTCATCAATGAAGTTGAAACAATCATCCATAATTAAAGGATAATCCACAATTTAATAGGATATGGGAAATACAATTAACAAATGGAAAACTGATTTAGAACATGAATAATAGATTTGATACTGAAACGATTAAGCTTTTGAAAGAGAAATATCCTCCCAGAAACAAAATAAAGAAATATAAAAAAAGGCTTATTTTAAGATATCCAAACTACACGATATAAGCATTCTAGAAGATGAAATGCAAGACAGAAATAATCATCAAATAAATAGAGGCAAGTTTTACAGGTCTAAATAAATAAAATCTTCATCTAAAAATTGAGATTATACTTCCTGTTATGAGAAAAGCAATGATAAAAAGACATTTTGGTGGAATTTTCAAGGATTAAAGATCCTAAAAGCAATTAGGAAAACATGTTAAGATTACTTACAAAAAAAAGCAAGTCAAGTTGGCCTCAGAGTGCTCCTCAAAAACAATAAATTCCAGAAACAATAGGGCAACACCCAGTTTCCAACAGAAGAAGATTGTATCCAAAGCCTACCAGTGAGGACCACAGAACACTGTCCTTGAATGTTCTATGGCAGAAATTACAAGTTTAAAGAACCATTTAAAGAGCATGAAAATGAAAAACCAAAGTGGCTGGAAAGGATTAGCGGGAAAATTTGAACTCGGTTGAAGATGTATAACTAGGTGTTTTATTTTGTTTTATTTTTTGTATACCCTTCCAGTTTTGTTTAAATAGAATTGACATATATCATTTTGTAAGTTCCTGACATACAAAGTAATAATTCAATATACACATATATCACAAAATGATGACCACAATAGGTTAGTGAAAACATCTGTCACCTCATACAGTTACCTTTTCTTTTTGTGCATGGTGAGAACTTTTAAGACTTATTCTCAGCAACTTTCAGGTAGGTAATACTGTACAGTTAACTTTATTTACCACGCTGTACATTACATCCCCAGAACTCACTCATCTTACAACTGGACATTTATCACCCCTGACTACTTTTCCCCATTTCTCCTGTCTCTACCCACCCCCCCCCCCCCACCAATTTACTATTTCTATGAATTCAGTCTCTTTAGGACCACATTGAAGTGAAATCGTGAAGTATTTGTCTCTCCCTGTCTGGCTTATTTCACTTAGCATAGTGCTCTCAAAGTTCATTCGTGTTGTAGTAAATGGCAGCATTTTCTTGTTCTTCATGACTGGATGTTCAGTCATGAACGTTATGCAGTATATAATATATATTTCACATTGTCTTCATCCATTCAACTGTCAGTCTTAGGTGTTTTTCACATCTTGGTTAATATAAATATGCTGTCATAAACATAGGGGTGAAGATAAATATCTAGAAGTGGAATTGCTGGATCATACAGTAGTTAGATTTTTAATTTATTGAGGAAACTCCGTATCGTTTTCTAGAGCAGCTGCACCAATTTACATTTCTACTAACAGTGATTAAGGGTTCCCTTGTCTCCACGTTGTCACCAACATTTGTTATTTGATAATAGCCATTCTAACAGGTGTGAAGTGATATTTCACTGTGATTTTGATTTGCATTTATCTGATGATTAGTCATGTTGAACACCTTTTCATGTACCTGTTGGCCATCTGTATGAAAATGTCTATTCAGTTCCTCTTCCCATTTTTAACTGGATTATTTGTTTTGTTTTGTTTTGTTTTGTTTTGTTTTTGACTATTGAGTTGTAGGCGTTATTTATATATTTCGGGTATGAACCCCTTATCAGATATGTGGTTTGTGAATATTTTCTCCCATTTTATAGGCTGTTCTTTCAGCTTATTGTTTCCTTTTCTGTGAAAAAGCTCTTTATTCTACCTTTTGTTAACTGAGCTTTTGGTGTTTTATCCAGGAAATCATTGTCAAGACTAATGTGAAGGATCTTTTTATTTTTTCTGTTTTCTTCTAGTTTTATAGTGTCAGGTCTGCATTTAAGTCTTTAAACCATTTTGAATTAATTTTTGTGAGTGGTGTAAGATAGGGGTCCAGTTTCATTCTTTTACATATGGATATCCAGGTTACCAACACCTTTACTGAAAAGCCTATCCTTTCTTGATTCTGTAGCACGTTTGTCAAAAATGAGTTGACTCTATATGTTGGGGTTTATGTGTGGGCTTTCTATTCTGTTCCATTGGTCTATGTGCCTGTTTTGTGTCAGTATTATACTGTTTTATTACCATAGCTTTAAAATATAGTTTGAATAAGGAGTGTGATACCTTCAGCTTTGTTTCTCTTTCTCAAGACTGCTTTGGCTATTCAGGGTCTTTTGCAGTTCTATACAGATTTTAGGATACTTTTTTTTCTATTTATGTGAGAAATGTCATTGGAATTTTGATAGTGATTGCACTGAATCTGTAGGTCCCTTTGGGAGTATAAACATTTTTACAATATGAATTCTTCCAATCCGAGACCACAAGATATCTTTCTATTTACTTGTGTCTTTCATGAAGGTCTCAGTTTTCAGTATGTAAGTCTTCCACTACCTTGTTTCAATCTATTTCTAAATATTTTATTGTTTGGAAACAACCATAAGTGGGATTACCTTCCTAATTTCTCTTTCAAATAGTTCATTGTTAGTGTATAGAAAGACATTAGCAATTGATTCACACGATTATGGAAGCTGAGCAGTGTCAAGACCTCCAATTAGCAAACTAGAGACTCAGGACAGTTGATGATATAATTCCAGCCCAGGCCTGAGAACCAAGAGAGCCAACAGGGTAAGTTCCAGCCAGAGTCTAATGGCAGGGGGACCTGTGTGCCAGTATGAAGACAGTAAGGCAGAATGAGCAACTTCTCTCTTACTCAGCCTGTTGGTTCTTTTTTTTTTTTTTTTTTAAAGTTTATTTATTTATTTTGAGAGGCGGGGGGAGGGAGGGAGGGAGAGAGAGACAGAGAAAGAATCCCAAGCAGGATCCATGTTGTCAGTGCAGAGCCTGACCTGGAGCTCGATCCCACAAACCATGAGATTATGACCTGAGCTGAGACCAAGAGCCAGATGCTTAACCAACTGAGCCACCCAGGTGCCCCGTTGGTCTGTTGGTTCTATCCAACCCTTTAAGAGATTGGACGAGGCCCACCTACACTGGGTAAAGCAATCTGCTTTACTCCATCAATTCAATGCTAATCTCATCCAGAAACACCCATACAGACACATCCAGAATAACAGTAAACCAAAAACTGGGTGCCTCTTAGCCCAATAAAATTGACATGAAAAATGAACCATCACATGATTTTTCTCTTTGAGCTTGAAATCTAGTTCAGTATATGAATAACTGTCTTGATAACATTTACGCTTAATGATAAGAAACTTAAAAGCAAGATGCCCATGTTCCAAATGCATGCCAAAAATAATCTTAAGCAAAACATTCTACATAGCAAATCTGGAAAAGAAAAGAAGTATCAAATCAAGGAAAAAAGAATCATAGCTAATAAGGGTATAGTTGTATATCTACATATAACATAAGTAACCTCAAATCAATAGCTATTCAACTAGCAACTAATTAAGAGCTACATGGAAAAAGAGGTCATTTTCACAAAACAACCCCCGAACACTAAATTTCTAAGACTAACTTAACAAGAACTCAGTGGGCCTTAATGTTACTGAAAGATACTTAAGAAGACATACCATATTCTTGAGTGAGGAATTCTAATCACAAACCTAATAAAATCTGACATCTTAATTCCACAGTCCAAGAGGAAGGATAAACAAAGAAAAGTTATGAAATTTTGAAAGAGTAAAAGGACATTTATCCTAAAGATATCAAACATAGTATAAAGCTACATGCAACATATGCTATATGTTGGCTTACTCACTGCTAATTCAATTGTTTTTGTCATGTCTATTTTTACTTATAGAGGCTATAAAAGCAAACCAAGTGAACAAAAACTAAAACAAATCATAAAACTTTCTAGACTTTCCTGCAGCTAAAGATGACCCCAAAGCATAATTATTTCCTCATTCTTTTTTTTCCTTCTTCATGCAACTGAGTAGGGGCTAGAGTTGTAGTAGGTAGCCATTGTTAAGCTTGTTGAAACAAGAAGAGAGAATAATTCAGAGTTCCTAATGGTATCATAAGCAGCCAAATCATTCATGGGCTACCAATCCTTTGAGTTCTTATTGAATGAGAAAAAGAATTCTTAAGCAGTGATTTTCATTACCGTTGAATACTGTCAAAACTGATATGCTACAATAATTAAAATCATCTACTACTGACATAAGAAAAGACATAGAGATCTGTTGGGCAGAATTAAAATCTAGAAACATACCTTTTTATATATAATTAGGTTTTATAACCTAATATAATAATAAGTGAAATATCAAATCGCTCAGAGGGGGATGAATTACAAGAATAATTTCCTTTCAGTAAAAATAAATCTTTGTATAATATACATCATGTTACAGCTAGATCAAAGAAATCCACATAAACTATAAAACTATTACAAAAATACATTTTTAAAACAAATACATTTTTAAAACAAAATATATTAAATTTTTTATCTGATCTTAGAGAAAGAACTTCCCAAATATAAAATTGGTGAAAAATCCTAGCAAAAAAATGGACTTATTGTACATTTTGTATGCACACACATATGTAAGTTTAAAAGTCTAACAAGATATTAAGAAAACATATGCCTTGAATGTGATAAGCAAATGCTACTTTCCTTAATATATAAGGTTTACACATATAAAAAATATAAAATGTTTACACAGTAAGAAAAAATGAACAGAGGGCATTCCAGGACAATTCACAGAAGTAGAAATGCAAATGACCAATAAGCCTAAAGCTTGTTCAGTTTCACTAATCATCGAAGATATTTGAGATAAAACAAAATAATAAAGTACTCTGGGTTTAGATGATCAAAAAAATGCACCTAAAATAATCAGAAATCAGAATAAAAAATTACGAACAGATATGTTCATCTGATTGCCACCTCAGTTGGGTGATCTTTATTGGAGTAGGAGAAGTGGTATCTTGAACATAAATTTGAATTGCAAATTACTGCTTTTAATGCCTTAAAGTTATTCTAGGTACATACTTCAAAACCAAAAGTTTTTTGTATGCAGAAGATTGCCTGTCATGCGCTTGGCTGGTCACACACCAGGCAGTGGCATTAAAGACTACAGACATTGATCTTGGTCTTAAAATTTTCAAAGCTAAGAGTGGTGGCATCACTAATTCAAGCGTGGTGAAGAGCTTTTACTCAGGCCTGAATATCTACATGTCAAAAGCTCTGGCTGACAACCAAGAGGAACTATGTATTCCAGCTAAAGAAAGGAAAACCAGGACTACCTTTATAAAACCAAACAGGAAATATAGAAAGGTCCTGATATTTTTCAACATATCTCAAAGTTATATTTTCAGTTCTATAAGGGATAAAGAAGAAACGGTCACAGGCATGGATTATGTATGAGAAGCAGCATGTCACTATACTGCCAGTGATCGTTATTGATGGCTCAAAGCAACTTATAACCATACTTAGACTAAAAGGCTTAGAAGAACGCATCATGTATTACTTAAAAAAACAATCTAGTTCAAATCTTGTGCACTTTTAAATGTGTACATTATTGTTCTCCCAGGAAAAATCTTATTAAACCAGTAACTTGTCTTAAAGGTGTCCAAGACCAAGGAGATAGGATACACGCATTCAGAGATGGGTTCTTAGGAGGACATACAATAATTCTCTGAATTATGGAATAATGTCTACCTTATGCTTCCTTTTTTCCACTTTCTTCTCCTTCCCAATGTTTCATAATGTAAATTTTTCTTCTTATAAAACCAGGGTAAAGAAAAATATTTTTAAAGTAATTAAAGTCATCCTCAAACCATTTAACTTAGTCTAAGTACAGGAAAACTCCCAACTGACCTTTAATGCAGTTAGTACTTTGCTTTTATTTATTTTTCAACAATGAGTCTTTATCTCTGGTTTCTGTTTGTTGGTTTATAAATAGTAACTTCCCAACTCAAATCAATTGCTTTACCTCTTTGCAATTTCTATAAATATTCCTTCACTGTAATTTCTTTATGTTTCTATAATGTTTCTTATGTTTCTATAAATATTCCTTCACTGCCAATCTCTTTATGTTGATCATTTCTACTTTAGTCAAACTACCTTTTATCTTCTTTAAATCATAACCCCAAGCTACCAGTTTTTTTCATCAGCGTTTCCCTCGTTAGTAACATCCCTTCTTTAATTTACTTCTACCTTCTTCATTTACACCAATGGGGATGATAGAAATAGTGATAGATACATGATAAGTTATGTATATGCATACAATGTCACCATGTATCACAATGTGGGGACTCAATTCTCATTACCTAACTTGGTGGGTCTGAGTTTAATTTAATAGGTATGGAATGGAACCTGGGCATCAGTGAAGGATTTTAGGTGATTCTGTTGTATCTAGAGATAAGAACCACTGAACTGATTAATCTCTATAAGAGTAACCTCCCTATCTTACAGCTATCCTCATCACCTTTCAGTCTATGTAGAAATCACTGGAGATGTCAAAATGCAGATTCTGACTCAGTCGAGCTGGGGTCAGGCCTGAGATTCTGCATTTCTAACAATATTCCCGGTGATGCTGATGATACTGGCACACAGACGTTTTGCAAGGATATAGAACATTCTATGGAAATGTAAAAAAATGATATGAGAACAAGTGTGAACGGCCTGTAAAAGTTTTGGACAATGTAGAAATTATTCTACAACATGGAACTATTATTTATTCGTGGCAGATATTGTTGGAAAATAGCTTATTTAGTCATTGGTTGGGTCAATCAAAAATATTGATTGAGAATCTACCTTGTGGTAGACATTGCCATCTCACATCTAATGTAATTATTTGGAAGATCTAAGCATTTAAAGTTTAAAGCATATCGATAATGTGCTCTAAAATTCAATTATGAATTATGACATGCATTGATTTGCCTATTATCTGTCTTTACTTATGTTTACCAAAGGCTTCTCTCATTGGCTTTTAAGGGAGTTTAACGTAAGAGTGATTAAGAGTATTTCATGTTAATCCATTATCAGAAGTTAGTAGGCTTATCCATCTCAGAGTTGTCATCAAAGTGCCTCAGCTCGATGCTTAAGCTTTCTAATTAGAAATTTACCTCTTTGGGGTGCCTGGGTGGCTCAGTCGGTTAAGTGTTGGACTTCAGCTCAGGTCATGATCTCATGGTTCGTGGGGTAGAGCCGTGTGTCAGGCTCTGTGCTGGCAGCTTAGAGCCTGGAGCCTGCTTAGGATTCTGTGTCTCCCTCTCTCTCTCTCTGCCACTCCCTGGCTCACACTCTGTCTCTCTCTGTCTTTCAAAAATAAATAAAAATGTTAACAAAAAAAAATTTTTTTTAAAGAAATTTACCTCCTTGTGTCTTAGTTCAGTTTTCTCAGAGAAGAATGTGGCTGATCCCACTATTTTTATTTTTATTTTTCTTTGAGCCAGGCTGTACCTGTTGTAGATGCTGGCCAGCCCATGGACATACCCTTGGGTCAGATTTCTAGCTCTTCCAATAGTCAATCAGCTATGGTCATGGAGAGTGGGTCCAACCTGCTTATTCAGTGGGCCCATGGGTGGAGTACAAAAGGGTGGTAAGATTGCCAAAATAGTTGTAAAATTTTAAAATTGTGTAGTTTCACAAAGATGTGCTGCTTCAACTTCTTTCAGCTAGATACAAAGGGGACAAAACCAGAATCACCAAGGTTTTAGTTATAAAACCTTGCACCAAAAAGTTTTGTATTAAAAAAGTGGTGATTCAAAAGCATTCCTCTTCTTTCTTTCTTAAGAGATTTTTCAAAAACTTTAGAACTAAGTAAGCGATTGCCCAAAGCCTTCAGGAATTCCAAAGTTTCTACTATTGGTCACATTTTATTTAATTATTTTAATTAATTCCAAAGTTTTGAGTAAAAATTAAATATAATAGTATAAATATACCCAATCAGAAAGTCTCCAACATATGAACCTGCTTAAATATAAACAAGACTAAGAGAAGGCATATTCTTAATTGAGAAATGCTCCTGAACTCAGTTTTATGACACAATTGAGAAAAGACCAACTTAAATATTTTCTTCTTAATAAGAAGATTTTATAAAGACTCATGCTATAAACATTTGGAAAAGAAATTAAAGCAATTTTAAATTCAGTTTGGAAGCCCTTCTAACTTGGGAAGATCTACTTCTTAGACCAAAGTACCGAGTAACAGATCTTAAGGAACTTGGAAAAAGTCAGGAACAAGGAAATTAAAGGGAGATATATGGAAATGTAAAAAGATGTGTCCTTAGAATCATGGGTAATAGAATCTCAGTTTTGGGGAGAGATCTACTGTCTGTTTTTCCTTTACAACATCTTTGCCTGCCTCTCTCCCTCCCTTCCTGTATTTCTTTTTCTTTTCTTCTTTCCTTCCTTCTCTTCTTCTTTCTTTTTAAAACTATTGAGGATCACTTATTGTACTCTATAGAATCATAAAGTTGTATTGTACATGTATAACAAGCATAAGATTCTGGGTTTTCCTCCCAAAATGGTTCTAAGAAATCAAAACTCAAACATGAAATAGGTTTTCACCTTGGCCATATATTTATCCATTGTGCCCTTTGTTTCCATTATTTTAAAAAAAATTTTTTTTAACATTTATTTATTTTTGAGACAGAGAGAGACAGAGCATGAACGGGGGAGGGTCAGAGAGAGAGGGAGACACAGAATCCGAAACAGGCTCCAGGCTCTGAGCTGTCAGCACAGAGCCTGACGCGGGGCTCGAACTCACGGACCGCGAGATCATGGCCTGAGCCGAAGTCGGCCGCTTAACCGACTGAGTCACCCAGGCGCCCCTTGATTGTTTACTTTAAAATGCAGTATGTAGGGGTGCCAGGGTGGCTCAGTCAGGTAAGCGTCCCACTTCAGCTCAGGTCATGATCTCGCGGTTTTTGAGTTTGAGCCCCGCGTTGGACTCAGTGCTGACAGCTCGGAGCCTGGAACCTACTTCAGGTTCTGGGTTTCCCTCTCTCTGCCCCTTCCCTGATCACACACTGTTTCTCTTTCTCAAAAATAAATGGACATTAAAGAAATTAAAAATAAAATTATAAAATAAAGTAAAATGCAGAAAGAGTTGAATCACTAAATTCTACACCTGAAATATTATTCTGTATAACAAACTAGAATTTAAATAAAAACTTGAAAAAAATGCAGTATGATTAGATACGAACAAGCTATACTTTGATAAATATTTGGAATTAGCATTTCCTTCCCTTTCAAAGTAGAAAGTACAATTGCAATGACTAAAAATAAACATTCTTGTGTGGATTATTTATTGTTTGATTATCAATATGTGAGACCCACAGATTAGGTAGTGATTGCCATTCATGCCCTCCAAACTGCACATAGCTATTTTATTTGGCTTCTGAAGAAAATGAGGGGGTTTTTTTTTGGTATAAATTATAGTCACAAAGTTAATAACAAAGTTATCTTCTAGAACTTCCTCAGTTAGTGATCTTTACAAAACCCACTCCCACAGTATGCAAAACCTGTAAACTAAGAATCAGAACTCACGTGTTGGAACACATTTATCTTAACTCCAGCTCTTTGGAGTCTACCGTAATCTAACTCTCAACCCCAAAGTCTCCCGTACAAAGGACGGATTTCTTAGAAATGGTAACTCTTCCAATTGTTGGAACTGTGAAGCTCCCACCCATGTAAGTTTCTGTTTACTCTGCCTGATAATTGGTGGGTACAGCGAGGTGGTATATTTCATACAGTCTTTGGTTTCCACATTGTATTGAGTCTGGTAGGAGAGGAGGCCATCCTAACTCTGTTGAATCTGAAGGCAGTGCTTTCGCTCCCCTCTCTCTCTGAAGGGAACTACTTAAGACGGAAATTATTAAAGAAAATTCGACAGAGCTTTTTCTTAAGGACCTCAGGAATACAGGAAAACCACTTTGGCAGTAGAGGATGAATTGCGTTGGAATGTGGAAAGGACAGAGGTGGTTAGGAGTTGAAGGAATTCACTGTAGCAGGCAGGCATCAAGCTAGGGTGGGAGCTGGGCAATGAGATGAAAGAAAGGAAAGAGAAGTACATATGGCAGACAAGAAAAAGTGAAAAATAACTGAGTTTGGCAACTGCCTGCAGCTAGAGTTTCCAGAGAAGGGCTGATTCTGAATTTACCACGTGAATGATTGGGAGACAAAAATAGCTTTATCTTGGCTGTTTCTGGTTGGAGGACTAACAGGTTATTTTCACAATATGCTGGGTCTGAGCTGGTGAGACATCCAAGTGATAATGCCTACTGGTTGTTTTTCTATTTTCAATTCCAAGACCATTGGTTTTCTTCTGCACTCATAAGTATGACTCACGAAGTCCTTATTTTTAGAAAGGGAGAAAGTTTAAGTGGTCATTTATAGGATTTAACAATCTAACATGATATGCTCAGAAATGAGAGAAAAATCACCAAAAATATCATTGAAAGGAAGAAAAAATAAATCAGAGTCAATAACTTCACTTAAACATCCTTTATTTCTCGAGTCAAGGGTTTAATCAGAATTGATTTGATGTGCTTCAGTGGCTCAAAGCAACTATCTACCTACTATTAGCAAATACACAGAGGCACAAATTTTATGGATGGTGAGTTAACAGGTGTCATCTCCACAGGTAAGAAAGCAAATACGAATATAGGTAAGTATGGTTTTGTTGTGGCTAAAGAGCCTGCAAAAATAAATTATTTACATAAAATTAAGTTAAAGCTTTAAAAAAAAAACCTTTAAAATTTAAGCTGAGAATTCTTGATTTTTAGAGGTATAGCTGAATAACTTTTATTTCAAAATGAATTGCAGTTTACAAGGCAAATTTAGTATCTATTTTCTGATGCAAACTGCATCTCAAGTCTGTGGAGGATTATCATATCCTCATGAGGGTTTCAGAACTAGTTGATACGTCTAAAGTTGACCAAAAAACGGGATCTTCTATTTAGAGTTTCTGATTTCTAAATTCAATGTTTTTTTTCATTAAAACTTACTGCATGGCAGTTTTTTTAAATATATATTTGTGGGAGATGATATATCTTTCCTAACTTCTTAAAAAAATTTTTTTTAATGTTTGTTTATTTTTGAGAGAGAGAGACAGACAGACAGAGACAGAGTGTGAGAGGGGCAGGGGCAGGGAGAGAGGGAGACGCAAAATCCAAAGCAGGCTCCAGGCTCTGAGCTGTCAGCACAGAGAGGGACGCTGGCCTCACAAACTGTGAGATCATGACCTAAGCCAAAGTTGGACACTTAACTGTCTGAGTCACCCAAGCGCCTTTCCTAACTTCTTTAAAAAAAATTTTTTTTTAACGTTTATTTATTTTTGAGACAGAGAGAAACAGAGCATGAACAGGGGAGGGGCAGAGAGAGAGGGAGACACAGAATCTGAAATGGGCTCCAGGCTCTGAGCTGTCAGCACAGCCTAACTTCTTTTAAACATTAAGAAAAAGTCTGTCTGTTGAATGACTTAAACTTTTTGATTCACAATTTTAATGCTTTACCTATTAAAGTCCACTGAGGAAAACAGAAACTATATATGTTATTTTAACAAAGATAATTTAATATAGGGGAGTTGAGAGCAAAAAGTAATATAGAAATAACTGTGGGAAGCAACTACTATCCTGGGGCTAGGGGAATAAAGGGAAGTTGGAAGTTGGGGGGGCATGCATGGAAATGGTAAATGGCTACTGAAGACTGAATTGTGTCGCCCCTCCCAACCCCTCCTAATCCATATGTTGAAGGCCTAATCCCCAGTGCGATGGTTTGGAGGCCTTTGGAAATAATTAGAGTTGGATGGTTATGAGGGTGGAGTCCTTATGATGAGATTAGCATCCTTATAATAAAGGCACCAGATAGCTCTCTCTCTTTTTTCTTGAAGTATAACTGACGTACAGTGTCCTGTTAGTTTCAGATGTACAATAGTTTCAACGATTCTATACATTACTCAGTGCTCATTATAGTAAGTGTACTCCTAATTCCTTTTATATATTTCACTCATCCCTCCACCCACAGAAAACTCTCTTTTTCTGCCTTGTGGGGATATGGCAAGAAGGTGGCTGTCTGCAAGCCAGGAAGAGAGCTCTGTCCAGAACCAGGAATGCTGGCACCCTGATCTTGGGCTTCCAGCCTCCGGAGCTGTGAGAATAAATTCCTGTTTTTTAAGCAACCCAATCTATGCTACTCTGGTATGGCAATCGGAATTCTAAGACAATGAGTAAGGGGACATTGACATGATATTGGCAATGTCGACTAAAGGTATTTGCAGAGAATAATTTTTTAGTTTAGATTAGTTTGTTTTATCCGATGCCACAAAAAGTCAACTTCATCTTTTGAGGGGTTTGAGATATTCTGAAAAACCGTTGTGCAGAATCCAGTGATATTAAGATAAGTCAGTGGTATACAAAGGGTGGGCTACTGGGATAGTAGCTCCCTGGCATAGGGCAGTAAAGAGATAATTGATCCTAGATAACTAAAAACCAACAATAAAACTGATTAAAAGTCTGTCTGCTTTTATTATCACAACGCACTGGCAATTCTAAACAATGTCCGTGGTAAAATATTCTTCCTTCATGAGCCAGCCACTTTCTCTCCCCCACCCCATTCCCTGTTTGTGTTGCTGGAATAAACTGTTATACGTTCTAGGAAAATATATTTAGAGGACAAATTGTTTTAAAAGTCACTTTTCCCCACTGCTTTGGATTCTGCAAATGAATGAATGAATGGCTGCACCTAAATATATTAAATCACTTACCCAGGTAGCCCTTATATCAAATGTTGCCATACTGAAGAAAACTACTATGGTTACATGCCCGTGATCTTTCAGCAAGAGCAGAGAGTCAGAGCTGAACGAACAAGAGAACCGTTTCTACACCTTCTGAGATAATAACCAGCTCTTGTGCCGGGTGAAGCCCCTACCTACTCTATTGTCGGAGAGAAATGGATACGCAAATGCCAGTTAATTATAATTAATCAGTTGTAATTATCCACTAATGCCCTTCAAAATCCTTGTTATTGGGGTGACTGTACCACATGGTCATTCAGAGACCCAGGGTATTATTCAAGGCTTCCATTTTATTGCTTCACAACCTCCAAGGATATTGAATTTATCAGTCTGGGAGAATTAGGGCACCGCCTTGTTTCTGTCTTAGCCCCTGGGATGTGGAGGGCAAGTGATGTGTGTTTTGAAAGCAAGTAACATGGATGAAGCATATACCACATTCCTTCATATTCCACAACTTAAAACGTTCTCTAGGGGAACTGACCATAGTACAGTATCACAACACTAGTTTAAAAGAGCTTACACACCTATTCTGGGATCTAGCAAGTAAAAGACACAAATGTCATTTCCATTAAGCCCTGTCTACTCTTTATATCCTAATTGCCAAGGTTGAAAAAACTACCTGCTTAAACAATTTATCATTGAGAAACCAGCCCTACAGAACTTATTCACTTGCTACATCTAGCAGCAAGGGAAGCTGGGAAATGGAGTCTATACACAGATGATCACAGGCCCAGTTTAAATTAATTGAATTTCTATGGGAAAAAATTCTGGGGAACCGTTAGCAGCATGCCATAAACAATATGCATTATCTCTCAGCTAAAAAGTTAAAAACAACTCAGTTCATAGTCCAGATAGCAGGTTTTAGTCCCAGCTTCCAGAGATGAAATTGACAGATTAGTAAACATGCATTCTCGCAGACATAATGATGTCAAAATGTTCTGATGAAATCAGTATCTATAGTTGCATTTTATTTCAGAACAACCTTTTTCTTGCTAGATAGGGAAAAGCTTATTTATGCTTCTCGGTGTAAGACCAAGGCCAACAATTAAAATATAGCAACTTGCTTAACACTTAGAAAACCTTTATCTAAACAATATAAACTTAATTCATTTCAACCCTTACATTTTTTTGGAGGCTTTTAACCCAAGGTCTACACAGATTAAAAAAAATTTTTTTTTTTTTAGATGGAACAACACTGTATAAAAAACCAGGGACAAATGTTACTTAGTCAAATGTACAATGATCCACAGAATTACTGGGAAGCCACCATCTATCGTGATAGCCAGTATTTCCTTCATTAAGGTCAAATCAGTAATCAGTAACTCAACCTCAGCTTGCCTACTTTGTCTTATAACTAGGAACACAGTAGTTCACTACTGGCCATGATACTGAATATATTGTAAGATTCGAGTTGTCAAAATTTTCTGTGGGGTAATTCCTATTATTTTGGCATCACTCTGTTTTTTACTATATTACTGCCCAGCAGTGAAGCTGGTATTACAATTGTCTGCATAGGCTAGTTCATGGAAGAATAAAGAACTTATTTTTTCTTGGTAAGAGATGATTTAAACAATAGGATTACAACATTTACTTCTCCTTGAAAATGTTGATACAATATTTGCATAAAATGTAACAAAAACACACACTTTGAGTCTTATTACAAGATCTCTTACTACTATGCAGGGGTCCAGTTGACTGCTGCTGTATAAAGAGTGATCAGTATGCTAAAGCATGGGTAGAAGAAATGCAGTCTGTGTATTATGTAACATTTGGAAGTAAAATAATTCATTTTGCATAAATGTCAAAACCTGATTTTTCTCATTAAAATACAGCTGCTTCCAGGATAAAAATTCATGTGTACATCTTGGACTTACAGAATCATAACGGTTAGAGGAAATCTTAGAGGGCATCCAGTTAAACATTTCCCTAAGGCATATGGTACTTCTTTATCATTCCTGACTAATTATCCTTCATTTATTTCTATTTGAATGCTTCTGGTGAGGCATATGCAGTTCCATTTCATCATTTCATTGATGGGCCGCTCTAAACTGTCTTTTAAAATATCTTTCTTATTCTCAACGGCCTTCTCTGAAACAGCAGAGCATAAATCTCTTCCCACTTCTATGTGATTATATGTTAAATATTTAGGCATTATTATGCTTGTACTGAGGCTTTTCTAGGCTAAATATTATCAAACGTTTCAGTAATCCTTGATTGAAATGGTTTCCTGTCCCATTACTATGCTGATGAACTTCCTCTGGACACACTTCTGTTTTTCAATGTCCTTCAGAAAATGGATACAAATGTGTTATGACTATTCCAGAGAACACAGTCCAGTAAATAACCTTGAATGAACTGGATATTATGCATTTGCTGATGAAAGGAATAGGACATTAGCTGTGTCACATGAAATTATCTTGTTTAATGGCCTAGGGAAGGCTTCTCAACCCCAAACATGGCTTTTCAAAGGGTCTATATTTCAATCACTAAAGACTTTATTTATTCTTTTGACCAAGAAAGATTTTTATTTATGTTAAAATGTTTAATCTTTTTCCTTCAAGACATTTATAGAGTCCTCTAGTAAAATATAAGTCAACTGGTATGGGTAATATCTTAAAATTTTTCAGCTGACACTTATTCAGAATTAATTTACAACTGGATTGAGACAAAGAGAGAAGAAAAGGGAGTAAGATAGCTCATAAAAATAAGAGATATCAATAATACCATTCCCATGAAGACACTAAGAAGGAACTGGGAAGATACCAAAGAATAAATTTGCCCACCACACAACGTTCATGGCTTTTAATGCATTGTTTTGTATTTTCTGACCCTTAGGTAATGTATGCACTTGTAAGTTACTTTATATCTCAAACACAGAAGAAAATTACAAAGGGTCTAAAAAAGATAGCTGGAAAGAGCAAGATATAGTGAAAACTATATAATCTGTGGCATCACATCTGAAATATAGACCTGCCTCCGCTACCATACATTTCCCCCTTTTTATTTTTTAAAGTGCCACACTTAGAGACGAGATGGCAGTCCAAGATAGTGGCATGGGAAGATCCTGAACTCATCTACTTCCACAGAAAAACTGAATCTACAGCTACATATGGAATGATTCCCTCTAGAGCAGACCTGAAAACTAGCTTAAACGCTAATGCTAACAGGGCCAGATCAAGATGGATAGGAGAGGCAAAGACAAGTTCTTGCCCAAAAACTGCTGGCGTGACAACTACAATTAGGAGAGCTGACACAAATCTGGAACTCCTCCATAAAGAGCAAGGGGTTTGTGCTTCACATCAGGCACCATAACCCTGTGACCTACACTGGAGAGATACACTGAAATGTCTGGCTTTAAAAACCAATGGGACTTATGTCCAAGAGATACATGAGGCTGTGGGGAACACAGATACTGCTCTTAAATGGCTCATGTACAGATTCGCTCACCCTGGGGGCCAGCACAAAAGCATCAGTGACAAATGCCTAGGCTCTACGTGAAGTGGATTCATGTTTTAATCTGAAAGCATCTGCTGGAGAGACAGGGGACTGTTGGGACGCTCTTTGGGGATGAGGGTACGGGTGGGTGTCACTTTTGTGTCACTGCTGATACTGAGAGGCCTGTACAGTCCGTGCACGCTCCTGTCACCCCACGAGAGCCAGTGGGTATGCCCTGGCCCAGTGCTCTTTCTCTCTCCCTTGCTAACACTGGCAGCTACACCCCGGTCCGACACTCCCCCACTGCTCCACTAAACCCAGAAGGCATGTCTTGGCCCTGTTCTCTCTCTCTGCCCTACTAAAGCTGGCAGGTATGTCTTAGCCCTGCACTCTCTCGTGTCTTGCTGAAGCCAGGGGGTGTGCCCTAGCACTGTGATCTCTGGGTGTCTTGCTAAAGCCAGCAGGTACATGAAGTCCACACAGGGATGCTCCTTGATTGTTTGGCTCTGGTGATCAAGGGGCATGCATTCCTGGGTCTCCTGGGACTGTAAGAACCAGAGAGAAAGCTCTCGCCAGGCTACCATCCCTGGGGCACTGCACAGACAACAGACTCCCAGTCTTTCCACAAAAAAGGCCTATTTACCTGTCCTGAAGCTTCAACAGGCTTTAGGGGTACCACACATCTAGAGGCTATGGAGGTATCCTCAAAAAACACAGGCCAGGGGGTGACATGTTTGTGCTCAACCTGAGACTTACTACAGCGCAGCAGTACCTCCCAGAAAGGAGCTTATAAACTTGACTGAAGTCCCAGTTTTTACAAGTGTTGCCCAAGGTACATCTCCAGACCACCTATTTGGAGATGTGGAGCATTTACAATTACAGTCCCATACAAATATAGTTATTTGCAAACTTTAAGGCCTGCTGCCTGAGGCACTGGCTTCCAATAAATGTGAAACAAGGGGCTGAATAAGATGCCTCCATTTGGAACACTGGCGGGTCTTGGCACACCCTCAACAACTAGAATCTATAAAGAATAAATCAGGCTTCATAGACAATTACAAAGATTTTGGAGACAACAAAGACTAAGGACAAGCTTAAATGATAAATTTTATCTCCTGTACATGGCCATTCCTTCAAGAACAGGAGGGGTAACTATTTTACCTACTACATAGAAGAAAACACAGAGAGTCAAGAAAAATAAGGAAACAGAGGAATATGTTTCAAAAATATGAAGATAAAACATCAGAAAAAAATCTTAATGAAATAGAGTAATAATTTACCTGACAGAGATAAAATTAATGGTCATAAAGATGCTCCCTGAACTTTGGAGAAGAATGGATGAACACAGTGAGAATTCAACAAAGAAAATATTAGAAAGTACCAAACAGAAATCACAGAGATGAAGAATATAATAACTTAACTGAAAAATATACTAGAAGGGTTCATCAGCAGACTAGATGAAGCAAAAGAAATGATCACCAAGCTAGACACAGGGCAATAGAACTTACTCGAGTGGAGCAGCAAAAAGAAAAAAGAATTTTTAAAAAATGAAGATAGCTTAAAGCACCTATGGGAAAACATCAATGAATTAACATTTGCAAGATCTGTCCTTAGGGTCCCAGAAAGAGAATAGAGAAAAAACGGGACAGAAAACTTATTTAAAGAAATAATAGCTAAAACATTCCCTAAGTTGGGGAAGGAAACAGACATCCAGATCCAAGAAGCCCAGAGAATTCAAAGTAAGATAAACTCCAAGTGATCTACACAAAGAGACATAATTAAAAAGTTATGGGGTACCTGGGTAGCTCAGTCGGTTGAGTGTCTGACTTCGGCTCAGGTCATGATCTCATGGTTCGTGGGTTCAAGCCCCACATCAGTCTCTGTGCTGACAGCTCAGAGCCTGGTGCCTGCTTTGGATTCTGTCTCTCTCTCTCTGCCCCTCCCCTGCTCATGCTCTGTCTCTCAAAAATAAACGTTAAAATTTTTTTTCAAAAGTTAAGGGGTACCTGGGTGGTACAGTTGGTTAAGTGTCCAACTCTTGATCTCAGCTCAGGTCATGACATCACAGTTCATGAGTTTGACCCCTCATTGGGTTCTGCACTGATGGAGTGGAGTCAGCTTGGGATTTTCTCTCTCCCTCTTTCTCTGCCTCTCTCCTAATTGTGGTCTCTCTCTCTGTCTCTCTGTGTCTCTCTCAAAATAAATAAGTAAACTTAAAAAAATTTAAGTTAAAAGTTAAATATGAAAAGCTTAAAAGCAGTAAGAGAAAAACAACTTGTTACATACAAGGAAACCTCCATAAGACTATCAGGTGATTTTTCAGTAGAAACTTATCAGGCAATATGGGAGTAGCATGATATACAGTGTTTAAAGGAAAAGCTCCCAACCAAGAATAGTCTACTCAGCAAGGTTGTCATTCATAATTGAAGGAGAGTTAAAGAGTTTTCTGAAGAAGCAAAAGCTAAAGGAATTTATCACCACTAAACCCAGCCTTATAGGAAATGTTAAAGAGACTTCTTTATGCTCTAAAAAATGGGCACTAATTAGTAATAAGAAAACATATGAAAGTATAATTCTCACTGGTAAAGGTAAATATGTAGTAAAGGCAGTGGACTAACCATTTATAAAACTAGGATGACAGTTAAAAGACAAAAGTATTAAAATAACTATACAATAATTAGTTAAGGGACATATAAAATAAAAAGATGTAAAATAGGACACAAAATATAAAACATGGTGGGAAGAGTAAAAATGTAGTATTTTAGAATGTGCTCAAATTAAGTTGCTATCAACTTAAAATACACTATTATATATATACAGGTTCTTATATGTGACCCTCATAGTAACTACAGTGTAACAACCAATAGTAGACAAAGAAAAGATAATGAGAAAGAAATCTAAGCATAATACGAGTGTCATCAAACCACAAGAGAAGAGAGCAAGAGAAGAAGGAACAGAAAGGAACTACAAAACAGCCAGAACACAATAGACAAAATAGCAGAAGTACTAACCTATGTAGAATTACTTTAAATGTAAATGAAATAATTCTTTAATCAAAAGACATAAAGTGGCTGAATGGATTTTAACAAGACCTATCAATATGCTGCCTACGAGAGACTCACTTCAGATGTAAAGATACATATGAACTGAAGACGAAGGGATGGAAAAAGCTGTTTCGTGCAAATGGAAACCAAAAGAAAGCTGGGACAGCTCAACTTACGTCAGAGGAAATAGACTTTAAAACAAAGACTATAGTAAGAGACAAATATGGGTGTTACATACTGATAAAAGGGTCAATCCAACAAGAGGATAAAACATTTGTAAATATGCACCCAACATAGAAGCACCTAACTATAGAAAGCAAATATTAATAGAACTAAAAGAAGAAATTTATAGTAATACAATAACAGTAGGGGACTCTAATGACACACTTACATCAATAGATAATCTAGTCAGGAAATCAATAAGGAAACATTGGCCTTAAAGGGCACATTAGACCAGATGGACTTAGGATAGGTCACGTTAGGTCAAAAACAAGTCACAATAAACTCAACTAGAATGAAATTGTATCAAGCATCTTTTGTGACCACAATGATATGAAACTGGAAATTAATTATAAGAAGAATATTGGGAAAAAACAAAAACATACAGAGACTAAACAATATGCCACTAAATAATCAATAGGTCAACAAAGAAAAAAGGAAATAAAAATAATATTTTGAGACAAATGAAAATAGAAACATAACTTCCCAAAATCTATAAGATGTAGCAAGAGCAGTTATAAGATGTAAATTCATAGTGATACAGGCCTACCATAAGAAATAAGAAAAATCTCAAATAAACAATCTAATGTCACATCTATAGGAACTAGGAAAAGAAGAACAAACTAAGTCAAGTCAGTAGAAGAGAGAAAATAATAAAGATCAAGCAGAAATAAATGAAAATGATTAATAAAACAACAGAAAAGATCAATAAAACCAGGAGCTGGTTTTTTGAAAAGATAAACAAAATTGGTAAACTTTTAGCCACACTTACATGGAAAAAAGAGAGGAGTCAAATAAATAACATCAGAAATGAAAGAGGAGTAGTAGCAATCAACACCACAGAAATACAAAAAATTATGATACTGCAAAAAACTATATGCCAACAAACTGGACAACCTAGGAGAAATAAATTCTTCGAAACATAAAATCTTCTGAAATTGAGTCAAGAAGAAGTAGACAATCTGAACAAGTCAATTACTAGTAATGAAATTGAATCAAAGACTTAATATCTATTCTTCTCAAACTCTTCCAAAAAATAGAAGAGAAATGAAAACTTGCAAATTAATTCTATGTGTCCAGCATTATCCTGATACAAAGCCAGGCAAAGACACTACAGAAAAAAAAATTTAAAAAGGAAAAGGAAAAATAAAACTACAGGCCAACATTCCTGATGAACATAAATGCAAAAAATCCTCAACAAAATATTAGCAAACTGAATTCAACAATGAAAATAAAAAGATGATTCACTATAATCAAATGGGTTTTATCCCAGGGATGCAAGGGTGGTCCAATATCCATAAATCAATGAATGCCATACATCACATTGACAAAATGAAGGTTAAAAACCATATGATCATCTCAATAAATGCAGAGAAAACATTTGACAAGTTCATCTGTTGATGATAAAAACTCTCAACAAAGTGGGTTTAAAGGGAGAAAAGCTCAACATAATAAAGGTCATATATGGCAAAACCCACAACTAATATCATGCTCCATGGTGAAAAACTGAAAACTTTTTCTCTAATATCAAGAATAAGATAAGAAACATAATAGAAGTCTAGCTGTATCAATCAGACAAGAAAAAGAAGTAGCAGTCATCCAAATCAAAAGAAAAAATAAAAATGTCACTATTAGCAGATGACATAATATTATATATAGAAAACCTTGAAGACTCCACCAAAAAACTAACAGAACTAATAAATGATTTCAGTCAATACAGTAAAGTAATACATAGAAATGTGTTATATTTCTATATACTAATAATGAAGTAGCAGAAACATTAAGAAAACAGTACCGTTTACTATTACATCAAAAAGAATAAAATACCTAGGAATATATTTAATCTAGGAGATGAGAGACCTATACTCTGAAAACTATAAGACATTGATGAAAGAAACTGGAGATGACACAAACAAATGGAAATATCTATCATGCTTTTGGACTAATATTGTTACAATGTCAATACAACTCAAAGCAATCTACAGATTCAATGCAATGCCTATAAAAATCAACAATAGTATTTTTAACACAATTAGAACAAATAATCCTATAATTGGTATGGAACCACAAAAGACGCCAAATAGCCCAAGTGGCCTTAAGAAAGTAGAAAAAAGCTGGAAGTATCACAATCCCACATTTCAGATATACTATGAAGCCATAGTAATAAAAAGTGTATGGTACAAGCACAACCGTGGACATATAGATCAACAGAACAGAGATCCCAGTCATAGATCCATATGTATGTGGTCAACTAATCTACAACAAAAGAGGCAAGATTATACAATGGGGAAAAGACAGTGTCTTTAATTTTCTTGGAAATACTGGGCAGCTACAATCAAAATAATGAAACTGGACTACTATCTTATACCATATACAAAAATAAATTTCAAATGAATTAAAGACTTCAATGTAAAACTTAAAACTACAAAATCTAGAAGAAAGCACAGGCAGTAAGTTCTCTGAATTGATATTAGCATTATTTAAGGTGAACAGTCTCTTCAGGCAATGACAACAAAAGCTAAAATAAACAAATGGGATTACATTAAAGTAGAAAACTTTGTCGTAGTGAAAGAAACAATCAACAAAACCAAAAGGCAACCTATGCAATGGAAGAAAATACCTGCAAATTACATATCCAATAGTGGATTAATATATAAAATATATGAAGAATAAATACAACTCAAAAGAAGAAAAACAAACAATCTGATTTAAAAATGGGTAGGATATCTGAATAGACATTTTTCCAACAAAGACACACAAGATGGTCAATAAGTACATGAAAAGGTGCTCATAATCACTAATCATCAGGGAAATAAAAACCAAGATTAAAGTGAGATAATACCTCACACCTGTTAGAATGGCTATTATCAGAAAGACAAAAAAAGAAATAACGAGTCTCGTGGAGTATAGGGAATGCTTGTGCACGGTAGGTGGGATGTAAATTCAGGCAGCCACTATGGAAAACAGTATGGAGGGTCCTCAAAAAATTAAAAATAGAAATACCATATAATATAGTAATTCCACTTCTGGGTATTTATCTGAAAAAAAGCAAAAACACTAACTGGACAAAATAGATGCATTTCTATATTCACTGCAGGATTATTTACAATATTCAAGATATGGGAGCTGGAAACAAGTGTCCATTGATGGACAAATGATTAAAGAAGGTGTGGGATGTACACACACACACACACACACACACACACACACACACACACAATGGAATAGTACTCAGTTTTTAAAAAAACCAAAATGCTGCCATTTTTGATAACATGGATTTTGAAAGTATGCTAAGTTAAATAAGTCGAAGACAAATATCATATGATTACACTTATATGTGGAATCTAAAAAACAAAACAAAGAACAAACAAAATGAAAAAAAGCAATACTCAGATATATTGTACAGAATAGTATTTTCCAGAGGGGAGAAGGGTTGGGAAGGTGGGTAAAATGGGTGGAGTCAAGAGGTATAAACTTTCCATTATAAAATAATTCATGAGGAGAGGAGATGGCGGCAGTGGAGTAGGAGGACCCTAGGCTCACCTTGTCCCACAAATACAAATAGATAATTATCATATCATCCTAAAACCCCCAGAAATCAACCTGAAGACTGGCAACACAAACTCTACAACTAAAGGTTGAGAAGAGGCCACATTGAAGAAGGTAGGAAATGTGGAGGCAAGGTTTGGGAGAGAAACAGATTGTGGCCATTGAGGTGGGGAGGTAACCATGGGTGAGGAAAAGGGCAAGAAACAGACTACCATATAGGGGAGCACACAGGGAAGAGGAATCCCCACAGAAACTGGCTTGGAAAGCAAGAGGGCCCATATTTCATTAGTTCTTGCAACTGGTGGGACTTAAAGCCTGGCATTTTAAAGGTCAGCATGCTTAGCTCTAAGACAGCTCAGAGGACATTGGGACTGCTCTTGGAGAAAAGGGAGAGCAAACAGCCTACAGACACACAGCATAGAAACAGCAATCTGAAGAGTACCTGGGGCACAGAGTGGGGAGGTTAGTTGCTCATTTCAGAGTACATCCCAGAGAGGCAGTGTTCACAGAGAGACCTCTCCAGGAATAAAGAACCGGCAGATGTCATTTCCCTCCCCTGCCCCTCAGCATAAGCACAGGGCCTCCTGCAAGAAGTTGCACAGTGTTAACACTCACTACTTAACTTTCTTACATCAAACCCCAACCTTGCACACTGGAAGCACCACCTTCCCAGTCATGCTTGCCTCAGTTCCAGTGAGTCAGGCCTTCTCTTCCAGAAAATCAGCCCAAATCCCTGCCAATACTGAATCTCTTGGCCAGGGAGTTTTGAGAAGCCTTGGTTCTGGGGGCAGCAGTGACAGGTCTCATTTCATAAGCATACCATAGCACAACTAGTTAAAACTTGCCACATTCAAGACAGGGGCCCCACAATTCCCACAACTGGCAAAGAGAGCCTCTGCAGATGGCTGGCCTGAAGGATAAAATGGCCAGGACACAATAACAGAGTGCAAGCAGCACACACTGGACACTCCTGGAAGCGCCAGGCCCTGGGGAGCAGGGGACACTACACCGAGGGCACTACAGGACATCTTCTTCATAAAGTCATAGCCATCAAGAACAGAAGATGTAGCTGGCTTTCCTAGCATACAGGAACATGCACAAAGACTTAGACAAAATGAGAAGACAGAGGAATTTGTCCAAATGACAGAACAGGACAAGGCCATGGCCAGTGGTCTAAGAAAAACGGGTATAAGTAACATACCTGAAGGAGAATTTAAAGAAGTGATCATAAGGATACTCATTGGACTTGAGAAAAGAATAGGGGACATCAGTAAGATCATTAACACAGAGATAAGGAATAACATAGCAGAGATAAAGGGCTCAATAAACAAAATGAGAAATGCCTTTGATGGAATGAACAGTAGGCTGGAAGAAGCAGAGGAATGAATTAATGACCTAGAAGACAGAGCGATGGAAAGTAGTCAAGGTGAACAAAAGATGGAAAAAATAATTATGCAAAACAAGAATAGACTTAGGAAACTCAGTGGCTCCAAATGTAATAACATTCATATTATAGCAGCCCCAGAAGAAAAAGAAGAGAGAAAAGGGGGCAGATAATTTATTTGAAGAAATAATAGCTGAAAATTTTCTTAATATGTGATAGGAAACATATCCAGATCCAGGAGGCACAGAGAATCCCCAAGAAAATCAACAGAAGCAGTTCCACACCAAGACATATTGTAACTAAAATGGCAAAATACAGTGGCAGAGAAAAAATATTAAAAGCAGCAAGAGAAAAAGAAGACAGTTATATACAAAAGAAATTCCATAAAGCTATCAGTGAATTTTCAGCAGAAACTTTCCAACCCAGAAGCAGTGGCAGGATATATTCAAAGTGCTAAATGGGAAAAATCTGCAGCCAAAAATACTCTATCCAGTGAGGTTATCCTTCAGAATAGAAGATAAGAGTTTCCCAGACAAACAAAAACTAAAGCACTTCATGACCACTAAACAAGTCCTGCAAGAAATATTATAGGGGAATTTGAATACCAAGAAAAGACCAAAAATGACAGTATGAAGGTCGGAAACTTAAAAGCAGTAAAAACTAATATTTCAGTAAAAAATCAGTCAAGGAACTCCCAACATACAAGGCTGTAAAATATGACACCATATACCTAAAATGTGGGGAGGAGAAAGGTAAAGAATGGGTTGCAATTTAAGTGAACATCAACTTAATAGAGACTGCTATATGCAGAAGATGTTCTATACAAACCTAATGTTAACCACAAATCAAAAAACACTAATATATATGCAAAGAATGAAGAGAAAGAAATCCAACTATATCACTAAAGAAAACCAGGACACCACGAAAGAGAGCAAAACAAGAAAGGATCAGAGACAATCTTTAGAAACAATCACAAAACTAATAATAAAATGTGAATAAATGCATGCCTGTCAATAATTACTTTCATTGTAAATGGACTGAAACACCAACCAAAAGACATAGGGTGACAGAATGGATCAAAAACAAGACTCATCTATTTGCTGCTTACAAGACACACTTTTTAGACCTAGACAACCTGCAGATTGAAAGTGAGGGTACAGAGAAACATTTATCACGCAAATGGATGTCAAAGGAAAATCAAAGTGGCAATACTTATATCAGGCAAAACAGACTTTAAGACAAAGACTGTAACAAGAGACAAAGAAGGACATTAAATAATAATAAAGGGGACAATCCAAAAAGAACATAAAACAATTATAAGTATTTATGCACCCAACATGAAAGCACCAAGGCACATAAAACAGTTAATAACAAACATAAGGGAACTAACTGATAACAATACAATAAAATTAGGGGATTTTAACACCCCAATTATATCAAAAGACAGATCATCTAAACAGAATATCAATAAGGAAACAGTGGCTTTGAATGACATACTTGACTAGGTGGATTTAACAGATATATTCAGAACATTCCATCCTAAAACAGCAGAGTACACATTCTTTTCAAGTATACATGGAACATTCTACAGAAGAGATCACGTGTTATCCCTCAAAACAATCCTTAACAAATTAAAGAAGACTGAAATATTACACACCTTTTCTGACCACGGTGCAGTGAAACTAGAAGTCATACACAAGAAAAAATCTGGAAAGACTACAAATAAATGGGAGTTAAATGCCATGCTACTAAACAATGAATGGGTCAAAAGAATAAATAAAAAGCTACATGAAAACAAATGAAAATGAAATCACAACAATCCAAAACATATGGGATGAAGCAAAAGTGGTTCTAAGAGGGAGTTCATAGCAATACAGCTCTACTTCAAGAAGCAAGAAAAATCTCTAACAACCTAACTTATGCCTAAAGAAGCTAGAAAAAGAACAACAAACGAAACTTAAAACCAACAGAAGGAAGGAAATAATAAAGTTTAGAGAAGTAAATGATACAGAAACTAAAAAAAATAATAGATCAATGAAACCAGGAACTGTTTCTTTGAAAAAAATCAATAAAATTGACAGCATCTAGCCAGACTTCTCAAGAAAAAAGGAAAATGGACCCAAATAAATAAAGTCACAAATGAGAAAGGAGAAATAACAACAAATACCACATGAATACAAACAATTATAAAAGAATATTACGAAAAACTGCATGCCAACAAATTGGGCAGTTTGGAAGAAATGGATAAATTCCTGTAAACATACAACATACAACCTACCAAAACTGAAACAGGAAGAAATAGAAAGTTGGAACAGAAAAATTACCAGCAAAGAAACAGAATCAGTAATCAAAAAACTCCTAACAAACACAAGTTTAGGAACAGATGACCGCATAGATGAATTATACCAAACATTTAAAGAAGAGTTAAAACCTCTTCTTCTCAAACTATCCAAAAAAATAGAAAAGGTAGGAAAACTTATAATTCATTCTATGAGGCCAGCACTACCCTGATACCAAAACCAGATAAAGATACCAGACCAAAAAAAAGAGAACTACAGACCAATATCTCTGATGAACTCAGATGCAAAAATCCTTAACAAAATACTAGCAAAACGACGCTAACAATATATTTAAAAAATCATTCACCACGACCAAGTGGGATTTATTCCTGAGCTGCAAGTATGGCTGTGGCTCAATATCCACAAATCAATCAACATGATACATTACATAAATAAGAGAAAGGAGAAGAACCATATGATCATTTCAAGAGACACAGAAAAGCATTTGGCAAGTTAAAACATCCATTCATGACAAAAGCCTTCAAAAAGTAGATTTACAGGGGATATGCCTCAATACAATAAAGACCATATATGAAAAACCCACAGCTACCATCATCCTTAATAAGGAAAAACTGAGAGCCTTTCCCCTAAGGGCAGGAACAATACAAAGATATCCACTCTCACCACTTTTATTCAACATAATACTGGCAGCCCTAACCATGACACTCAAATAAAAAGAAATAAAAGACATCCAAATCAGTAAGGAAGAAGTAAAAGTTTTGCTACTTGCAGACGACATGATAATATATATAGAAAATCTGAAAGATTCCACCCAAAAAACTGTTAGATCTGTTAGATGAATTCAGTAAAGTTGCAGGATACAAAGTCAATCTACAAAAATATGTTACATTTCTATGCATCAATAATGAAACAGCAGAAAGAGAAATGAAGAAAACCTCAATACAATTGTAAATAATAAGATACCTGGAAATAAACCTAACCAAAGACCTGTACTCTGGAAACTATAAAATACTGATGAAAGAAATTGAAGATGACACAAATAGAAAGATTCCATTGTCATGGATTGGAAGAACAAATATTATTAAAATTTCTATATTACCCAAAGAAATCTACATATTTAATGCAATCCTTATCAAAATACCAATAGCATTTTTCACAGAACTAGAGCAAACAGTCCTAAAATTTGTTTGGAAACACAAAAGACTCTGAATAGCCAAAGCAATCTTGAAAAAAGAAAAGCAAAGCTGAAAACATCACCATCCTAGACTTCAAGTTATATTACAAAGCTGTAGTAGTCAAAACAGTATGGTATGGCAAAAAAAGAGACACATAAACCAATGGAACAGAATAGAAAACTCAGAAATAAACCCACAATTAAATGGTTTATTAATCTTCAACAAAGCAGGAAAGAAGATCCAATGGCAAAAGACAGTCTCTTCAAAAATGGTGCTGGGAAAGTCCTAGCCTCAGCAATCAGACAACGAAAAGAAATCCAAATCGGCAAGGAGGAAGTCAAACTTTTACTCTTTGTAGATGACACGTACTCTGTGTGAAAAACCTGAAAGACTCCATCAAAAAACTGCTAGAACTGATGATACATGAATTCAGCAAAGTCACAGGATATAAAATCAATTTACAGTGACATTTCTATACACAAATAATAAAGCAACAGAAAGAGAAATCAAGGAATGGATCCCATTTATCCTTACACCAAAACCCATAAAATACCTAAGAATAAACCTTACCAAAGATGTAAAAGATCTGTGTGCTGAAAACAATAGAAAGCTTATAAAGAAACTGAAGAAGACAGAAAGAAATGGAAAAACATTCCATGCTCATGGACTGGAAGAATATTGTTAAAATTTCCATACTACTCAAAGCAATCTACACATCCAATGCAATCCCCTTCAAAATAATACCAGCATTCTTCACAGAACGAGAACAAACAATTCTAAAATTTGTATGGAAAGACCCCCAATAGCCAAAGCAATCCCGAAAAAGAATATCAAAACTGGAGGCATCACAATTCCAGATTTAAGCTGTATTGCAAAGCTGTAATCATCAAGACAGTATGGTACTGGCACAAAAACAGACACATAGATCAATGAAACAGAATAGAGAACCCAGAAATGGTCCCACAAATGTATGGCCAACTAATCCTTGACAAATCAGAGAAGATTATCCAATGGAAAAAAAGACAGTCTGTTCAGCAAATGGTGTTACAAAAACTGGACAGAGATATGCAGAAGAAAGAAGCTGGGCCATTCTCTTACACCATACACAAAAATAAACTCAAGATGGATGAAAGACTTAAATGTAAGACAGGAAACCATCAAAATCCTAGAGGAGAAAACAAGGGGCAAAAAATCCTAGAGGAGAAAACCTGGGTGGCTCAGTTGGTTAAGCATCCAACTTCAGCTCAGGTCATGATCTCACAGCTTATGAGTTTCAGCACTGTGTCCGGCTCTGTGACGATAGCTCAGAGCCTGGAGCCTGGTTTGGATCTGTGTTTCCCTCTCTCTCTCCCCCTCCCCTGCTCACACTCTGCCTCTCTCCCTCAAAAATAAACATTTTTTAAAATTAAGAAAAAAAGATAAAAAGCACAGTGAAGGAAAACAATAATCAAAGCTAAAAGGCAGCCTACCAAATGGAAGAAGATATTTGCAAATGACATGTCAGATAAAAGGTTAGTATCCAAAATCTGTAAAGAAATCATCAAACTCAACACCCAAAAAACAAATTATCCAGTAAATAAATGGGCAGAGGACATGAACAGACAGTTTCCAAAGGCATCCAGATGGCCAATCAGAGAAAGTCAGATGATTTCACTCATATGTGGAATTTAGGAAACAACACAGATGGGGGTGCCTGGGTGGCTCAGTCGGTCAAGCATCCCACTTCAGCTCAGGTCATGATCTCAAAGCTCCTGGGTTTGAAACCTATGTTTGGCTCTGCCGACAGCTCAGAGTTCAGAGCCTGGAGCCTGCTTCTGATTCTGTGTCTGCCTGTCTCTCTGCCCCTCCCCTGCTCACACTCTGTCTTTCTCTCTCAAAAATTAATAAGCTTAAAAAAATAAAAGAAGAAACAAAACAGATGAACATAGGGGAAGGGAAGGAAAAATAAAATAAAAACAGCGAAGCAGGCAAACCATAAGAAACTCTTAGATACAGAGAACAGACTAAGGTGGGTAGGGGGATGGGCTAAATGAGTGATGGGTACTAAGGAGGTCACTTGTTCGGATGAGCACTGGGTGTTCTGTGTAAGTGATGGATCACTAAATTCTACTCCCAAAACTATTATTATATTATATGTTAACTAACTTTGATTTAAATAAAATTTAAAAAAAAAGAACTGATCCAACTCAACAGCCAAAAATCAAATAATCCAGTTAAAAAACGGGCAGAAGACATGAACAGACATGTCTCCAAAGAGGACACACACATGACCAACAGATACATGAAAAGATGCTCATTATCACTTATCATTAGGGAAATGCAAATTAAATTACAATGAGATATCACCTCACACCTGTCAGAATGGCTAAAATCAACAACACAAGAAACAACGGGTGTTGGTGAGGCTGTGGAGAAAAAGGAACCCTCTTGCACTATTGGTGGGAAGGCAAACTACTGCGGCCACTCTTGAAAACATTATGGAGGTTCCTCAAAAAGTTTAAAATACAACCACCTTGGGGTGCCTGGGTGGCTCAGTCAGTTGAGCAACCAACTCTTGATTTCAACTCAGGTCATGAGCCCAGGGTTATGGCATCAAGCCCCACATCAGACTCTGTGCTGAGTGTGGAGCCTGCTTCGAATTCTCCCTCTCCCTCTGCCCTGCTTGTGTGCATGTGCTCATCGGCATGCTGTCTTTCTCTCATACAAATAAAAAAAATCTGAAAACAAAAACAGAACTACCTTATGATTCAGCAATTGCACTACTGGGTATTTACCCAAAAAGTACAGAAACACTAATTCAAAGGGATGCGTGTGCTCCTAAATTTACAGCAGCTATTTATAATAGCCAAGATAAGGAAGCACCCCAAGTGTCCACTGACTGATGAATGGATAAAGAAGATACGGTGTGTATACACAATGGAGTTTTATTTAGCCATAAAAATAATGGAATCTTGCCATTTACAATGACATGGATGGTGTCAGAGAGTATAATGCTAAGTGAGATAAGTCAGTCAGAGAAAGACAAATACCATATGATTTCACTCGTATGTGTAATTTAAGAAACAAAACAAATGAGTAAAGGAAAAGAAAGAGAGACAAACTAAGAAACGGATTCTTAATACAGAGAACAAACTGATGGTTACCAGAGGGGAAGTAGGTGGAGAGATTGGTGAAATAGGTGATGAGGGTTAAGGAGTACCCTGTTTGTGAGGAACACTGGCTGATTAAAATAAAAACTTAAAAAAAAATTCCTGGGATGCAATGTATTGACTATAGTCAATAATACTATAGTGCATATTTGAAAGTTGCCAAGAGATTAAATAGTCTTCTCATCAGAAAAAAATTTATAACTTTGCAAGGTGACGGATGGTAATAGACTTACTGTGATCATTTCACAGTGTATACTAACACCAAATCATTATGCTATACACCCTAAACTAATACTATATTTCAATTATACCTCAATAAAAATTGTAAATAAGTAAAACAAGAAATAAACCAATTAGATAAGTTAAAATGAAAACACACATACCAAAACTTAAGGGACAAGTGAAAGTGGGACTAGTGGGAAAACGTATTTATAAACACCTACATTAAAAAACAAGAACGTTTCAAATAACTTAATTTTACAACTTAAGGAACTAGGGGAGAAAAACAACCCAAAGCTAGCAGAAGGAAGGAAATAATAAAGATCAGAACAGATGGAAATAAATAATAAATAAAAAGAGTAGAAAAAAAATTAAAATTGGTTTAAGTACATCAACAAAATTGACTAGCCTTTACTTAGACTAATAAAAATGGACAAAAATTTCAAGTTACTAAAATTAGAAATGAAAGTTTAGACATTACTATTGATACTGTAGAAATAAATTGGATTATAAAAGATCACTAGGAATAATTACATGCCAATAAGTCAGATCACCAAGAAGAAATGGAAAAATTCCTAGAAACACAAAACCTACTAAGACTGCACAAGGAAATAGAAATGTGAATAGATCTACAACCAGGAAGCAAATTGAATCAATAATTAAAAATCTCCCAAGGAAAGCTGTACGTCTGATGGCTTCACTGATAAATTCTACCAAACATTTAAAGAAGAATTAATATCAATTCTACTCAAACTTTTCCCCCAGAATTGAAGAGGGCACACTTCTTAATTCAATCAATGAGACTTGCATTACACTGATACCAAAGCCAGATGAAGACACTACAAAAAACAAACAAAACTACAGACCAATATCCCTTATGGATATTTACAGAAAAATAGCTATACAACTAACTAAGAAGCTGAATTCAGCAGCATATTAAGATTATACACCATGACCAAGTTGGGTTTATTCCTGGAATACAAGTATGGTTCAATAAAAGTCAATTGATGTAATACGCCACATTAACAGAATAAAGGAAAAAAAAAACAATATGATCATCTTAATTGATGCTGGAAAAGCATTTGACAAAATTCAACACTTTTTCATAATAAAAACACAAAAAATGAGGCATAGAAAAAAACTATCTTAACATAATAAAAGATATATATGAAAAACTCACAGTGAGCACTTTAATCAATGGTGAATGACTGAAAGCTTTTCCTCTAAGATCAGGAACAAGACAAGTATGCCTTCTTTAACCATATTATTCCACATAGTACTGGAATCTCTACCCAGAGAAAGGAGGCAAGAATAATTTTCTAATTTCCAAATTGGAAAGGAAGAATTAAATTTATATCTGTCCACAGATATGACCTTATATGTAGAAAACTCTAAAGATTCCACAAAAAAAAACTGTTAGCATTAGTAAATGAATTTAATGAAGTAGCAGGATATAAAGCCAAAAGATAAAAATAGTTGCATTTCTATACACTATCAATGAACAATCTGAGGTTGAAATTACAAAAACAGTCCCGGTCACCATAATATCACAAGGAATAAAATACTTTGGAATTAACTAAGGAGGTGAAAGACTTGTACAATGAAAACTTGCAAACATTCCTGGAAGAAATTAAAGAAGACATAAATACATGGAAACACGCGATGTTAATGGATTAGAAAAAAAGTTGTTAAAATGTTAATACTACTCAAGTGATCTACCTATTCAATGTAATCCCTATCAAAATCCCAATGACTTTTTCGTATTTTTTTTTCAGAAATGGAAAAATGCAGCCTATAAGCCATATGGAATCTTAGGAGATTTTGAGTAAAATAATCTTAAAAATGAACAAAACTGGAAGACGCATACTTATTGATTTCAAAACTGAGTACAAATGATAGCAATCAAACCAAAATGGAGGTGGCATAGAGACAACTATAGACCAATGGAATAGAATAGACAGCCCATAAGTAAACCCTCATCCTATAGTCAAATGATTTTTGATGAGGGTGCCAAGACTGTTCAACGGGGAAAGAACAGTCCTTTCAACAAATGGTTCTGGGAAAACTAGATATCCTTATACAAAAGAATGAAGTTGGACCCTTACCTGATACTGTGTAGAAAACTTAACTCAAAGTGGATAAAAGACCTGAGTGTAAGACCCAAAACAATAAACTCCTAGAAGAAGAGGAACTCTTGGACAAAGACTTTACCACATTGGATGTGGCAAATATTTCTTGGATATGACACCATAGTCACAAGTAACAAAACATAAAAATTGGACTTTATAAAATTTTTAAAAAATTGTGCATCAAAGACACTGTAACAGAGTATAATTCACAGAACAGGAAAAATATTTACAAACCTTATATCTGGTAACAAGGATTAATATCTAGAATATGTAGAGAACTCCTAAAACTCAACAACAAAAACCAGACAATCCAATTAAAAATTGGGTAATGTACTGGAGTAAATACTTTTCTAAAAAAGATATACAGGTAGCCAATAAACACATGAAAAGATGCTCATTATCACCAATCATTTGGGAAATCCAAATCGAAACCACAGTTAGATGCTTCTCAGATCCATTAAAATGGCTACTATCAAAAGAACAAAACAATAAGTGTTGACTAGGATATAGAGAAATTGGAACCCTTTTATTCTACTGATAAGAATGTAAGATGGTATTGTTGCTATGGAAAACAGTATGGTAGTTGCCCCCAAAATTAAAAACAGAATTACTAAGTAAATGATCCAACAGTTCCACTTCTGGATTGCCAAAGAATTAAAGGCAGGGTCTCGAGTAGATATTTGTACACCCATGTTCACAGCAGCATTATTTACAATAGCTAAAATGTAGAAGCAACCCAAGAGTCTATCAATTGATAAATGGATAAGCCAACTGCAGTATATACATACAATGGAATATTATTCAGCCTTAAAAAGGAACACAATTCTGCAATATGATGTGATATGGGTGAACCTTGAGGACATCACGCTAAGTGAAAGAAGCCAGTCACAAAAAGACAAATACTATATGATGCCACTTATAGGAAGTACTTGAAGTAGTCAATATTATAGAGGCAGAAAGTAGAACAGTGTTTGTCTGGAGATGGGGGAATGGGAAGTTATTGTTTAATAATACAACATTTGTTTTTACAAGATTAAATGATTTATGGAGATGGACGCTGCTGATGGTTGTATTACACCATGAATGCATTTAATAACACTTTACTGTACACTTATAAATGGTTAAGATGGTCAGTTTTATGCATTTTACCACAATAAAAAACTTGAAGAAACGTACTTTAAGCTACCATACTTGCAATAATTTTTACACAGTAACAGAAAACAAATAAAATGGCTAACTTCATTTTATTAGATGAATGAATTCTTGCTTACAGAGTTTAAATAACTTGTTCAAGTTTATATGGCTGTAACAGAGATGGCATTTAGACCCAGGCAGTCGGAGGGAGAGTCCAAGATTTTAACCACCAGTATATGCTGTCTGGCTTTCAAAATCTGCTTTCAGTAGGAAAAAGAGACTAATTAATTTTCAAAGTTTAAAAGGTCATTACATTCAATAACACACCACCAGTAGGACATGATACTGAATAGATTTTGTTCCACCTTTAAGGTTTTGTATGCTTTTATTATAAAGGATAGGCTATTCAAATTTTGTAATATGAAGGGTTTTTTGTTTATTTTGTTGTGGTAGGACATTATTCATAATAAGATCCAAGACTAAAAAAGTACATTTGTTACTTAAAAATACTAGCAAGATGATGAAGCAAAAGCTGGTCTCAGTTGTAAGTGCCTGATGTCATAGAATGAAGTACCATCAATCACATATGGAATAATGCTCCTGTGGTGTTTACACATTAAGGAAGCATTTCCTGAAAGCCTACAATGGATCGCTATTGCACATAGAATAAAATACAGTTCCCTAGTCAGCTGCAACATGCATTTTCAGCTTTAACTATTTGTCTTCATAAGCCTTTTAACTACAAAATGGCTCCAAAATGCCTGGTGCTTTTCTGTGTCTGAACCTACCTTCACCCTACATCTAAATGAAATGATCTTCCTCTCCATCTTTGCCTCTAAAATTTTAACACAGTCTTTAAAGCGGAGCTCAAATTCTACCTTGTTGGTACATTTCACTAAAAACCCCTGCTGGAAGCCATTTTTCTCTCCTTTACCTCTGTTGATATTTACTGTTTGCATGAATTCATCATATATTTTAATGAATTATTAGAATTCAATTCAACTTCTTAAATATCTGTGGGATTTCTAGGTGCTTTGCCAGACTCCAGAGAGAAAAGTCAATAAGACACAGCCCCTGCCTTCAAAAGTTCCTTCTCAGTTGATTAATAGCTATTTAAATGACAAATACCTAAGATTCCAAAGTAAATTTTAAAAAGCAAAGTTGGGCTTTCCTATAAAAAAAAACCTTCATAACTTAATGGGAAAAATAAACATTTATTTTAAAAACAAATGCCAATGTAGCTGGCAACCCAGAAACACCAGTAAGTGCAGGAAAGAAAAGCCCTCTCTAACCAAACCAAACAACAACAAAAAAACAAAAAACAAAAACAAAAACAAAAAACAGGAAAAGGGAAAGCCTAGTATGACTAAAAACTATTAGATATTAATTTCTCTACTCTAGCCAACTACCACAGAAAATATGGCAGAGACCCACTCATCCTTGCACACAAAGGCAGAGTGAGAAACTCAGACCTCCATCCTTGCTATGCTGTAATAAGGTACCCCCAAGACACTCACCATGGTGTGTTATGAAAGAAAGCTAAGTATAAAGATGGGATTTTCATCCCCAGGATATTCTGAAGGCCCACTCAGCCCCATGGTGTCACTGGGGAGACTGGAATTCTATTTTCTCAGAGAAGTAATGAAGTTCCTCTTCTCCCACACACAGGGATAATGTTGGAGGAGGCCTAGTAGAGAATGAGAGTGATTCCCAAAACTCATATTCCCCTGTGATATAATTAGAGGCCATGGGGGGAGCAGAAATGAGACACTCTTAACCTTCTCAGCCAGAGTGTTATCTGAGGATACTGTTCAGAGAGTAGAAGCTCCCACCCCTTGACTCCAGTAACTAGAAGACTCTCATCCCCTTGTTTGTCAACAGAAGCCCAGTGGGAAACCTACACTTCTACTCCAGCAGGCAGTAATGCAGCAGGATCACCTTCCCCTCTTCTCTTGCTAATGTAGTATAGAGGGAGCCGGCTAAAATAGAAGGTTTTAATCCTTCTATTAATAGATATTTAATCCTAAAATATCCAAAATATCATAACACAATATTAAAATATCCTGATTTCAATGAAAACATCACGAGCTTGTCACACAAAGAATCGGGAAATTTAAACTTGAATTAGGAAAACCAAAACCAAAAACACTCAACCAATACATGCAAACAAGATGACAGGAATGTCAGAATTATCTTCCAAAGATTTCTAAAGCTGTTATTACAATAATGCTTCAATGAGCAATTGCGAGCATTCTTGAAAAAAAATGGAAAAATATAGAAAGTCTTACCAAAGAAATAGAAGATACTAAATATAACCAAATAAAAATTTAAAACTAAGAAAATATAAGTAAAGTAAAACACATAGTGGATGGGCTCCAAGGCCGAATAAACAGAATGAAAGAATCAGTGAATATAAAAGTAGAACAATATTAGAAATATCAGAAATTACCCAATGTTAATGACACACATAAAATACACTTAAAAAAAAAAAAGATGAACAGAGCTTCAGACCTGTGGGATTATAGTGCAAGATCAAATATTTTTTGCCATAGGAGTCTCAGAAGGAGTGGGGAAGACGGTGAAATTCAAAAAGTATTCAAAGAAACGCTGGATGAAAACTTCCCGAATTGGCAAAAGATATAAAACTACAGATGCACTAAGCTAAGCAAATCCCCAATAGGATATACCCGAAGAATCAGACCAGACCAAAACACACCACAGTCAATCTTGGGAAAAAAATGACGTCTACCTCTTGGAAAAACAATTTGAATGGCTCCAAGTTCTCATTAAACATCATGGGGAACAGAAGGCAGTGACACAACACATCCCAGGTGCTGTAAGAAGAAGTTCTCTTCTTCCAGAAAGGAAATGATAATAGAAGAGATTAAGTTTTGGGGTGATGGGTGTTCTTAGGGTCCAGGGCCATTGGCCAAGAAAGAATTCTTAAAGATGTCTTTGGGGCAAAAATGGTGATTTTATTAAAGCACAGGACAGGATCCAAGGGCAGGAAGAGCCGCAGTGGGGTTGTAAATAGTGACTGGTTACATACAATGGAATGGAAGGAGGTAAAGACAAAAGGGAGGCCTCCAGAGGGACTTTGATATGCTAAAGAGGACTCCTAAGATACCCGAGGCCTTGCTATTATCAAGCTAAGGTTGTTTTTCCTCTAGTAAGGCATTAACATTAACATTAGGAGATTCCTGGAGAAATGTTATTATACTCTTTATTTGCCTCAAGTAGTTGCCAATGAGCTGTGGGTTATAAAGAAATTTAATTTTACCTGCCATTTCCTACTTGCCTTTGTTCCCCATATCCCTATGGAGGGGTGATGGTGGGGCTCCAGGAAACTGCGCCTACAGGTTTCTGTAGATTAGGCTATTAATAAGATTGCCTTTTTCTTATAATTTACCAAAACATTTGTAAACTGATGGAGACTCATGCCCTGCATGACTGTGATCTCTATCAGTTAATCATTTGTTGTCTTTCCTTTCTTTGTCCTTGGGCATCCAGGAGTCCCTGAGGAATATCGCACATATCTCACACTGGGGGGCGGGGAGGGGGGGGGGGGTTGTTAGCTTGTGTTTTACCCTCAGCCTTCCCCTTGATCCCTCATCAGAAGCACTCTTGCCATATCAGGAAGGATGAAAAAAATAGTAGAAAGACTAAATATATGGGTAATTTTCCTACTGAGTTTTCAAAATGATATCTGATGGTTAAATCCAAAATTACAGTAATGTCTGGGTAGTTTTAAATGTATGTAGAGGAAATAGTTGAGACACATTATATAAATGGGAGTGGTTAAGACATGTAAAAAGAGAGAGGGATTCTAACTGGTAAATGTCAATACTAGCAGACCATTGTTTTAATACTACCCAGCATTTGTTTTGATCAGACATGGCAAGACACGTAGACACAGACATGACTGTCATGAAAGAGTAAGTTTTTATACTTACAGACTCCTAGAAACAGGGTGCTTGGCACATCATGCAGGGCCACATGGGGAAGCACCGTGGTGGGTCAGGAGGCAGGGAAAATGTGGGCAAGAGTCTTTACTGTAGTTTCTGTGGGAAAAACAAAGCAAAGCAGTATAACAAGGCATGGTATTGGCTACTTTGAATAATTTCAGGGAGCTCTAGGGTACAGGGGCTGTCTTGAGCTCTCTGGTATCTTAGGTTGGTTAGGATAGCTGGACAGTAGTTTGGAGGATAGAGGTATAAGAGCTAGATACAGGAGATGATGGGCGGGGGCGGTTGGCACTGGATTAATTGGCTTGCATATGAAAGGCACATTTACAGGTAAATCGTTTACTTTCTCTAGGAATTAGCAGCCCTGGAGGGGGCAGTTCTCCAGGGTCTGCAAGACCCTAAGATGCCAAAGGATCAAGCACAGAAACTAGAAAACTAAAAAATATAGGTACTACAACCTTGGTTGAACATGCGTGTGTGTGTGTATGAATATATAACATATATATTGTGCATTACACTTGTTATGTATATATTGATGAGGGAGCATAAGGCAAGCTGACAGGCCACAAACATCCCCCTTCCAACCAGGTGGGATATATGTGATATTTCTCAGGCACTCTTGGCTGCCCAAGAACAAAGGAAAGGGGTAAAGAAATGGTAACTGATAGAGATCATAGTCCTGCAGGACCTAAGTCTCCATCACCCTTCCATAGTGATGTGGGAAACAAAGGCTGAAGGAAGTGGCAGATAGAACTAAATTTCCTTATAACCTGCAGTCCATTGACAAATACTTGAGGCTGGCAGAGTAAAATGTTTCTATAGGAACTCTACTGTCTTAATGTTAATGTTTTGCTAGAGGGAAAAACAACCTTAGCTTGACAATAGCTAGGCCTCCAGTATCCCGAGTCTTCTTTAGCATATGAAAATCTCACTGGAAACTTCCCCTGGACTTTACCTCCCCCAACTCCCTAGTATATAACCAGTTTCTCCTCATGGCTCCAGGGCAGCTCTTCCTGACCATGGGTCCTGTCCCCATGTTTCAATAAAATCACCTTTTTGCACCAATGACGTCTTCAAGAATTCTTTCTTGGTTGTCGGCTCTGGACTCCATGAACCTCACTATCACCCTCCCCTCCCCCTCCCCCAAAAAAACCCCTCATCATGTATAATTGAATAATTAGAGCAAGACCTATAAAAAAGACTGGTACAGAAAGATTTTCTCAAAATCACTATAAGATATAAAAATGTAATTTTAAAGTATTTTCAAGTTACCAAATGGAAGACAGGGGGAAAAAAAAACAGAGAAATAAAAAATGGAGAGAACAAAAAGGAAAACAATACAAATGGGAAGAAACTTCCATTTTCAGCTTCCATATGCAGATTGCTTGGAAGTCATCATTTCTAGGCTTACCAACAACCAAAAACAGTCAGCAAACCAAATATCAAAGAACTGAGGTCACAGGGAAAACTGACACCTTAAAATCTGGAGAGACAGGCCAATCCAGAGTCACAGACAGGATTAGCTCAATAGGAGGTAGGTCCTTATGGTAGCAGAGACAGTACACTTGATAGACATAGACTTTAAGGCAACTGTTTAAAAGGTACTCAGAGAGCTAAAGGAAGCCACAAAGAGCCAGTGGAATCCAGGGGAGATATGTCCAAGTAAATAGAACATATCAATAAAGAGACAGAAATTATAAATAGGAACCAAACAAAAATTCTTGAACTGAAAAGTACAATTACTGATACGAAAAACTCACTAGCGGGTTTCAATAGCAGCTTTGAGCAGGCAGAAAAAAATGCATCACCAAACTTGAAGATGAGTCCTTTTTAGATCTCCCAGCCTAGGAGAGTTCTGGCCCAAGATGGCAACTCAGAGAGATCCTGAACTCACCTCCTCCACAGATACAGCAATTTACAGAGAAATTCCCCCTGAAGAACTGAGGGCTGACTGAACAGCTTCTGCACAGCCAAAAAAAAAACCCAAAAACCAAAAAACAAAAAAACAAAACAAAACAAAAAACCAAACAACAACAACAAAAACAAACAAAAAAAAAACAAAGAGGAAGGCAAGAAAAATGGACACAGAAATAAAGGAAACCCTCACCCCAGATGCCGTGAACTATGGTGGAAGGGACAGTACTGAGGAGCCACAAGCAGATGTGTCTGCCCTGGACCCCAGTGGGGAAAGATAAAAAGCCTCAGTTAAAAAGAGCAACTAGAATATAGAGAAACTAGATCCAAACAGTGGAGGAGCTGCCAGAACTCTCTCCTGGTCAGAAGGGCTGGTGAACGCCATGATTTTTGTTCCTCCTCCACCTTGATGGCTTGGACTTGAACAGAATCTTATCACGCTAACTGGCTTACTGCCTCCGTGAGTCCCAGGTCTCTAGATTACACCAGCCCCAGCCATCCTACCGAGGCGGTCCCAGGGTGGTGCACACTGAGAAACCCATGGTCAGCACTCACTACAGCTCCAGCTGCCATACCAAATTGACACAATCCCAAAGCACCCTGGAACACTCCAGGCCTGCACTACTTTGGCTCCGGATGGCTTGTTACGGCACCCCTGGTGAAGGGTGCTCCAGGACCTCCCAGCTGATGCCTGCTTCTGCTGCAGCCACCCCACCATGGTGTCCCCTGTACAGAGCACCATGGGAAATTCAGGCCCATGCCTTCCTTGGCTCCAGAGCCCCACCAGGGGACCTCCTGTGCCAAGCATGGTGGGACATTCAACTTGCATCCACTTCAGCTTCAGCTGTCCTGTCCTTCTCCCCTGTGTGGAAAGCCTCTGAACATTCTAACTTGCATCCACTTCAGCTTTAGCTGTCCTTCCAGAGCAGCCTCCATGGAAAAAGCTCTGGGATTGCCCAAGCTAATGCCCCCTTCAGCTACAGCTGTCCTGCCAGGGTGTCCCCGGCTCAGAGCATCCCAGGACTCCCCAATCTGTGCCCTACCTTGGCTCCAGCTACCCTGCAAGGACACCCTCTGGGCAAAGAGTCCCAGATAACCCCGCTTACACCTTCTTCAGCTTCAGAAGCAGCAGTCCTACCAGGGTACTGTCTCCACGTAGAGCCCTGAAACCTGCTCTGCCCATGTGCACCCACTTTGGTTGTCCTGTCAAGACACCCTCTGAATGGAGAGCCACAGGACTGCCCTGGCCAATGCACACTTCAGCTCCAGCTATCCCACCAAAATAGCTCCAGCACAGAGTGCCCCACAACCCATGCCAGCCACAGGTTCAGCCAGCCAGAGAAAGTCACCAGACACACACAGCCTACACAAGGGATGACCATACACAAGACCACTCCTTCAAGTTTAGGAAAAATAATTGTTCCACCTAATTTATCGAAATGAACACAGAAAGTCAAGTAAAAATGGGGAAAAAAGTAATATGCTCCAAATGAAAGAACAAAACAAAACTTCAGGAAAAAGAAAGTAAAACATAAGTGAATGGAGATAAGCAATAGGCCCGATAAAGAGTTTAAGCAATTATTGTTAAGATGCTCACCAGAATGAAGAGAAGGGTGAAAGAACATACTGAGAACTTCAACAAAGAGGTAGAAAATATAAACAAGAACCAGTCAGAGTAGAAGAATACAATAACTGAACCAAAAAATACATTAGAGGGAATCAACAGATTAATGGATGCAGAAGGACGGATCAGTGATCTGGAGGACAGGGTAATGGAAACACTCAAGCTGAAAAGCAAGAAGAAAAAGGAATTTAAAAAATTAGGATAGGTTAAAGGACCACTTGGACAACATCAAGCAAACAAACATTTGCATTATAGGGGTCCCAGAAGGATAAAAGAGAAAGAGGCAGAAATTTATTTGAAGAAATAATAGCAGAAAGTTTCCTTAACCTAGGGAAGGAAGTAGACATCCAGATTCAGAATATAGAGAGAGTTCCAAACAAGATAAACCCAGTGAGGTCCACATCACAACACACAGTAATTAAAATGTCAAAGATTAGAGGTGAAGAGAGAATTTTAAAAGTAGCAAGACAGAAGCAAGAATTTACATACAAGGAAAATCCCACCAGCTACCAACTAATTGTTCAGCAGAAATTTGGAGGCCAGAAGGGAGTGGCATGATATATTCAAAATGCTGAAGGGAAGAAAAAAAACCCTATAAACCATGATTACTTTACCAGGCAAGGTTATCATTCAGGACTAAAGGAGAGATAAAAAGTTTACCAATCAAACAAAAGTTAAAGGAGTTCATCACTACTAAGCCAGTCTTACAAGAAATGTTGAATGGACCTCTCTAAGTGGAAAAGAAAAATTCATAATTAGACACACAAAATTATGAATGAAAAGAAGTAAACTACAACAACGATACATAAAATGTGGAAGGGAAGGTAAAACAGAGAATGTCTTCAAACTAAAATGACCATCAACTTAATATAGACTGCTATAGTCAGGATGTTATATATGATCCTCATGATAACCCCAAATGTAAGACCTGTAACAGATACACACACACACACACACACACACACACACACACACACCCCAAAATAAAAAATAAGACAAAATAAAGAAAAAGCCAAACAATAATATAGAAACTCACCAATCACAGTGAAAGAGCAAGAGAAGAATAAAGGAACAGAGATGAACTACAAAAACAATCAGAAACAATTAACAAGATGGCGATAAATAATACCTATCTATAAATAATGCCTATAAATAAATAATACCTACCAAAAATTACTTTAAATATAAATTGTCTAAATGCCCCAATCTAAAGACATAGGATGACAGAATAGATTAAAAAAAAAAAAAAAAGACCCATCAGTATGCTGCCTACAAGAGCCTCACTTCAGACCTAAAGACACATACAGACTAAAAATGAAAGGATGGAAAAAGATATTCCATGAAAATGGAAGGAAAAAAATCCAGCATAGCAATACTTATATCAGAAAAAAAAAAAAAGACTTTAAAACAAAGACTGTAACAAAAGACAAAGAAGGGTATTACATAATTATAATGGGATCAATCCAACAAGAGGATTATAAATATCTATGCATCCAACATCAGAGCAATTAAATACAAAAACAAATATTAACAAATATAAAGAAATAAAATGACCATAATATAATACATCCCGCTTACAACAATAGATAGATTATCTAGGCAGAAAATCAATGAGGAGTGTTTTTGAATGATACAGTTCACAGATGGAGATAACAGATGTATACAGAACATTTCATACAAAAAGGACAGAATACAAACCCTTTTCAAGGGCACATAGAACATTCCCATGGGTAGAGCATATGTTAGAACACAAACAAATCTCAATACATTTAAGAAAACTGAATTATCAAGTATCTTTTCCAATTACAACAGTGTGAAACTAGAAATGAATCATAAGATAAAAACCCACAAGTATGTGAAGTTTGAATAACATGTTACTAAATAACCAATGAGTCAGCAAAGTTCTCAAAGAAGAAATTTAAAAAATACATTGAAACAAATGAAAATGAAAATAACTCTAAAATATTTGGGACGCAGCAAAAGCAGTTCTAAAAGGGAAATTCAGAGCAATACTGGCCTACCTCAAGAAACAAGAAAACTCAAATTAACAATCTAAACTTACACCTAAATGAACCATAAAAAGAAGAAAAAACAAAGCCCAACATGAGTGCAAGGAAGGAATAATAAAGAAGTAAATGAAATGAATGAAACAGAGAGTAAAAACAATGGAAAAGATCAATGAAACTAAGAGCTTGTTCTTTGAAAAAATAAGGAAAATTAATAAATCCTTAGCCAGATTCATTAAGAAAAAAGAGAACCCAAATAAACAAAATCAGAAACAAAAAAGAATAATTGAAATTACAGAAATACAAAAGACTATAAAAGAATAGTATGAAATATTATATGCCAACAAATTAGAAAGCCAAGAAGAAATGGATAAATTCCTACAAACATATAATCGTCCAAAACTGAATCCAGAAGAAATAGAAAATCTGAACAGATCAATCAGTAGTAACAAAATTGAAATGGTAATCAAAAAACTTCCAACACACAAAAGTCCAGAACCAGATCTATTCACAGGTGAATTCTACCAAACATTTAAGAAAGAGTTAATACCTATTCTTCTCAGAGAAGATTTAATATCTATTATAAAAAAAAATAGAAGAAGAAGAAAAGCTTGTAAATACATTTTGTGAGACCAGCATTACCTTGAAACCAAAACCAGACAAAGATATTACAAGAAAAGAAAACTACAGACAAATATCCCTGATGAACATAGATGCAAAAATCCTCAACAAAATATTAGGAACCCACATTCAGCAAAACATTAAAAGGATCATTCATCATGATCAAGCAGGATTTATTCTGGGGAATCAAGGATGGTTCAATATTTGCAAACCAATAGGACACATCACATTAACAAAACAAATAATAAAAATCCTATGATCATCCCAATAGGTGCAGAAAAGTCATTCAACAATATTCAATTAATGTTTATAATAAAATCTCTCAACAAAGTGAGTTTAGAGGGAACACACTTCAACCTAATGAGGATCCATATATGAAAAACTAACAGCTAACATCATATTTGTAAAAAACAGAGAGTTTCTCCTCTAAGATCAGGAACAAGACAAATATGTCAATTCTTGCCACTTTTATTCAATATAGTACTGGAAGGCCTAGCCACAGCACCCAGACAAGAAAAAAAAATAAAAACCATCCAGACTGGTAAGGAAGAAGTTAAACTGTCACTATTTGCAGATGACATGATACTATACACAAAAAATCCTAACGACTCCATCAAAAGACCAGCAGAAATAATAAGTTAATTCAGCAGAGCTTCAGGATGTAAAATTAATACACAGAAATCAGTTATGTTTCTACATACTAACAACAAAGTAACAGAAGGAGAAATTAAAATACCATTACAATTATACCAAAAAGAATAGAATACCTAGGAATAAACTTAACCAAGGAGGTGAAAGATCTGCATTATTTTTTTTAAAGTTGATTTATTTTTATTTTGGGGGGAGGGCACGCAGAGAGACAGAGAGAGAGGGAGAATCCCAAGCAGACTCCATGTTGATAACATGTTATCAACATGGAGCCTGATGAGGGAGGGGCTCACTTCCATGAACCATGACATCATGACCTGAGCTGAAAACAAGAGTTGGATGCTTAACTGACTGAATCACCCAGGTGCCCCCAAAGATCTGCATTCTGAAAACTATAAAACACTGATGTAAAAAATTGAAGATGACACAAACAAATGGAAAGGTATTCCTTGCTCAGGGATTGGAAGAATTAATCTTGTTAAAATGTCCATACTACCCAAAGTAATCTATAGATTCAATGTAAACCATATCAAAATACCAAAAACATTTTTCACAGAAATATAAACAACAATATTAAAATTTGTATGAGACCACAAAAGACCCTGAACACTCACAGCAATCTTGAGAAAGAAGAAAAAAACTGGAAGTATTACAATTCCAGATTCCAAGATACACTACAGTGTGGTACTGGTACAAAATAAACACATAGATCGATGGGAAAAAAAATAGAGTGCTCAGAAATAAACCCATGCATATATGGGCAGTTAATCTATGACAAAAGAGGCAAGGATATAAAATGGGGAAAAGACAGTTTCTTCAATAAACGGTGTTGGGAAAACTGGACAACTACATTCAGAAAATGAAACTGGACCGCTTTCTCAGACTATATACAAAAATAAACTTAAAATGGATTAAAGACCTAAATGTGAGACCCGAAACTGTAAGAATTCTAGAAGAAAACATAGGCAGTATTTTTTTTTTATTATAGACTGTAGAAACATTTTTCTAGATGTCTCCTCAGGCAAGGGAAACAGAAAAAAATATTGGGACTGTATCAAAATAAAAACTTTTGCACAGTGATGGAAAATATCAACAAAATGAACAATCTACTGAATAGAAGAACATATTTGCAAATGTTGTATTTGATAGGGGTTAATGCCCAAAATATAAGACCTTACATAGCTCAACATTAAAAACAAACAAAAAAATCCCCAAACAATCCAATGAAAAAATGAGCAGAGTACGTAAATAAACATCTTCCCAAAGAAGACTTACAGATGGCCAACAGATACATGAAAAGATGCTCAACATCACTAATCATCAGGGACATGCAAATAAAAACCACAACGAGATATCACTTTACACCTAGCAGAATGGTTAAAATAAAAGACAAGAAATAACAAGTGTTGGCAAGCACGTGGAGAAAAAGGAACCCTTCTGCACTGTTGGTGGGAACGTAAACTGATGCAGCCAATGCGGAAATAGTACGGCGATGCCTCAAAAGACTTAAAAACACTATATTATCCAGTAATTCCACTACTGGAATTTACCCAAAGAAAACAAAAACACTAATTTGGAAAGATATATGCACCCCAATGTTTCTCGTGGCATTATTGACAATATCTAAGACATGGAAGCAACCTAATTGTCCATCGAGATAGATGAAGGTCAAGAAGAGGTAGTATGTATACACAGTGGAATACTACTTGGCCATAAAAAACAATGAGAGCTTGCCATTTGTAATGGTGTAGATGGACCTAGAGGGTATTAAGTTAAGTGAAATAAGTCAGACAGTCAAAGACAACTATTATATTTTTAAAAATATTAAATAATGTTAATTATAAATTAAATTTTAATTAATTTATATTAAATGATATATATCATAATTTATATTAAATTATATTAAATATAAATTAATATAAATTAAATAAATATTAAATAATATTAAACAAGTATTATATTTAAATAAATACTACACGTGAAGTCTAAAAAGCGAAACAAATTAATAAACAAAAACCAAACTTACTTATTTTAAGTTTTCATAACAAGACTTTTAGGCATCTGGAAAATCTAATTACATTGAACATATGGTAGAGAAATAAGATACTATACAAATTATATTTTCTATGGCATGAAAGGATGGTTTCCATAAAACAGTACAAGGAACTGACAAATTTACCTGAATTTCTTCACCCACAAATGAGTATGTTGCTGAAAGCTTAAAAGAAAGTCCCAGTGTGAGGAGCAGAAAAAGAAAAAGAATGCAGAAAAATGAACAAAAACCAACAGACCTTTGAGACACCATCAATTATACCAACACAGACAAAATAGAAGCTTAGGAGAGAGAAAAGACAGGAAAGGGGCAGAAAGAACATTTGAAGAAACATGGATTAAAATCTTCACAAATGTGATAAAAATATATGAATCTACGTATTCAAGAACCTGGACAAATTACAGAAGGATGAATGCAAAGACCACCACACTTAGACACACTATAATCAAACTGTTGAAAGACCAAGAAGAAAGACACTATTCCCAAACCATATGACAGACTTCTCATAGGCAGAGTCTGTAGTCCTACAAACTTGTCATCAGAAACCATGGAGGCCAGAAGAGAATAACACGACATTGTTGAAGGGCCAAAGAAAAAAACCCAAAAAACAAACAACAACAATAACAACAACAAACAACAAAACTAAGAATCCTCTGTCAGAACCGTCTTTTAAAAAAGGAGAAAACGAAGACATTCTTGGATAAACGAAAGTGGAGCAAATTCACTGCTCTTGGGCAGGCCCGACAAGAAATGCTGAAGGAAATCCTTCAGTAAAAATGAAAAGAACCAGATATAACTTGGAGCCTTACAAAGAAATAAAGGAATCGAGTAAAGGTAACTACATAATTAAATATAAAAGCTAGCCGTCTTGAATTTTCATTTTGTAACTACTTTTCTTAGTTAACCATATGATTTTGTTTTAATTTTGAGAGAGAGGGTGCCAGCGGGGGAGAGGCGCAGAGAGAGAGAGAGAGAGAGAGAGAGAGAGAGAATCTTAAACAATCTCCACACTCAAGCATGGAACCTGTTGTGGGACTTGATCTCACAACCCTGAGATCATGATCTGAGCTACAAACCAACAGTCAGTTGCTTAATTGTCTGTCAGTCACTTAATTGACTGAGCCACCCAGGCACCCTTCCATATGATTTTAAAAATAGATGTAAAACCAATCATGAAAGTGGGGCCTGAGAATCTGCCTTTCTATCAAGTTCCCAGGGGATGCTGAGGCTACTGGTCCAGGGACCACACTTTGCGAACAGCTACTCTATGGGATGCTTCTTTGGCAGAATGGAAGTGGGTTCTAGTTCAGATCAGTGATTTGCCTTCTGACTCCAGAACTTGGTATCTGTGTAATTATAATCATCCCAGACACCCACCCTAGATGCAAACCTGGCAAAACAACAACAACAACCAAAAATCAAACAAAAAAACATCACATTTCACCTTCAATTTAGGATTGGCCACCATACATCTCTTCTTTTCTGTTCTCAAATATTATTGCTAATTAATAGTTAAAGTATGACTTGTTAATACTCATTAACTGCATATGGCAGTGCAGCATTTTCGTTTTTACTGCAAACAGTTCTTTGGCCCCCCTTTATATCCTTGTAATGCTACTCCCACCCAATATCTTTACCAACGCACCCCTAAAGTACAAGGACTCCTGCAGCATCTTCTGCAAAGAAAGGAAAGCTTTCCTGCTCTTGCGAAACTATCCCTTTCCTGTAAAGCCTGCGGCTTCTGTCCTCCTCAGTGGCATTGAGGCTTCACAAATAGCACAACTGGGGCCGCTGTGTTACTTTGTAATAATTTATTGCAGCTTTTCTGGTCACTACACTTTTGCTAGCTCCCCCACTCCCTCTTGACGCTTCCTTCCACCCACTCTCGTTAGTTTTTCCTCTCTTTCCTGAGAAATGGTAAGTCCTCTCAAGAAGATTTATTGGCCTGAACTCTGCCTGTTGCAAGACGTGCCTCTGGAAATCGCAGAGCTGTAGCTTGCCGAGTGTTTTACTCAAGGAGAATATTCCTTTTGCTTAGTGAATACTTGGCTTGTATTAGGAGCAGATTGACTACAAAGGGACTTCAGGGCTATCCATTTACACTTGTGCGTGGCCAATTTCTGCCTTTAAATCTAATGATGTCTGCTACATATTGCATGGTCTAGCAAACAGGTAATATATACCAAATATTGGCTATGTGCAAGCATCTGTGCTGAGTGCCTTACAAAGCCTACATACTTAATCCTAATAATTACCCTACCAGGTGGGTACTAATATCGTGTCTATTTTACGTATGAAGAAATTAAGGTGTAGAAAGATGAAGTAACCAAGGTCACACAACTAAACAGTAGAGAGAGGTTTAAAACCCCATGACAACTTAAATACATTTTCCTGCAGAATACTCAATTGCTTCCCATTTATTTGCTAGCCTGTTTGTCACCAAATTCACACAGTCACTAACCACACACCGACTCCAAAGCCCAGAGTATGTTAAAGCTGTCTTCTCTTTCCGTTTTTATTTCTATCCCTATGTTTAGGGAAAGGACTTTTGCATCCACCCAGTTGTGGATGGGGAACACGATTCGACACATTTTGGCTCTCCTGGGACCATTAAAATTCTATCCCCCTCCTTTCCCCTGATTCTCTCTGGAGGTTTCATTTGGCCATGACAACAGAATTGCCAGTTTCAATTTTTCTGCCTTCAAAATTTCTTCCAGTCTCCATGGGCCAATGGCCTTTGATTTTCTACTCTTGGAAGTTTCTGTCAGACAAGGCTGTTTGCTGTTGTATTTCTATAGGGGGAGGAGAGGAAATCCATCCTGATTGTTCAGAAGGGACTTTAATGAGTTTCAAATCCAAGTTGAAGTTATTCGTTTTTCCTTGGCAAAATTCCATGTTAGTGGGAGGCAGGTATAGGAGGAAGCAACCCAGGCCTCCCATTTTTGTTGTTTGTTCTGTTTCCCAGAGATCCAGTTTCATGTTTTGAAAACTTTAGCAGTAAAATCAAATTTACCAGGAAAGACAACACCCTGAAAACAAAAGAGCTGGGGTAAACAGATAGCTTTCTTTGCGATAGGGTTTTACCAACTTTTCTTGATTATGTTTGATTTCAATTTTTAAAAGCCACCATGGATTGCTGTGTTTATTTTCCAAGTTTCCATTTCTAACATATGACCCTCATTTGGGGGAAAAATAAGAATCATTTCTTGCTCCTTGGAGCAAACTCCTTTCTACTACGACAGAAGTGAGGAAAAAAAGGCCTATGCTCATGATCAAAACTGAGAACACGCACAAAATAATGCTATCTGGTATTAGATTGTATTCCCCAATTTTTTAAAACTCTTTATTGTAGTATAATACACATAGAAAAAGGTACAAAATATGAACCCGTGTCTTAATGAAACATCTGTGTGCTCACCAAGAAAGAGAACAGCCAATCATCCTTATGTCCCTCCCACTTGCCATCCTTCCCCTTGTTCCCAAAGGTAATCACTATCCTGACTCTGCTGATATAATTCAGTTTTGTTTTCGAACGATATATACACTGAATCTTACAATATGCGTTTTTTTGCTGTCTGATTTCTTTCACTCAATGGCATGTTTGTGAGATATATCCATGTTGTATGTTGCAGTAATTCATTCATTTTCAGTCCCGCATACAATTTTGTTGATGATTATGCATACTTTACTTATCTAACCGAACGTTGAATGATAGTAGGGTTGTTTCCTGTTCAGGGCTCATACTACGATATTCTTATACATGTTCTTGGTGCATCCATATGTGCATTACTGCAGGATATATACCACAAGTGGACTGGCTAGGTTAGAGAGAATCTGTGCATACAACTTTATTAAATAACACACAACTTTTCCAAAATGGCCAGACCAATTTATACTCCCACCAGCAGCAAAGGTTCCTGTTATTCTACCGATCTGCCAACACTTAGTATTTTTGTTCCCAGATGTTTGAAGGGATCCTTCCCTTTAATGCCAAACTAACATTTATTGAGGCTCCATTTTGTATGACTATAGGAAAACCAGTGTTTTTATCAGTTCTCCCCAATAATTTCAGAAACTCTCCAGAGAATGCTTACATGTCTTATAGATCTCTTATGGTTGTCAACTTGACCAGCATATATCTTCTTTTAGACCATTCCTTCACTCTCTGCAGGTCACTTCTTGCCATCATACGTCCTCAAGGCCCTTTTGAGGAAATATAGTGAAAGACACTATTCCAGTGGGGAACTTGGTGAGGACCTTACAAGAAAGAGGTTTACGGCATAAGAAACGAGTGATGGGTTCTAAAAGCTGTGATACTCATCCATATTAAAAAGTAACTGGAGTACAGGTGAGTGGAACAAATTTTAGGTTAACACTAGAGGTGTAAGAATCTTCCAGTTGATTTACCTGGGACCTCTGCCTTACACCACGATGCTTAGTTCCTTTGACTCAACTAGGCTTTCCTAGTTCTCCTGGTTGATGGGCAATTCCTTTTGTCAATGTTGCCATTAAATTTGGTTAAGAGGGACCCTAGTCTTGTGCCTGGTACTCCTGTTCTTGACTTCTTCAGGCTGTACTTCATCCCATAAGGCAAGGAGTACTCGGAGTCAAGGAAACACAGACTCCTTCTGCAACATGCTTCAGGTACACAGCACCTCAGGATCTCCCGTCCAAACAGCCCAAAGCCCACTTTAAAAAAAGTGTGTGCTTCATAACTGGGCCTGTCTCTCTGAGGCAGACATTACCTGGATGTAAAACCATAGGTCCAGACAGCTGAGGAATGGGTGACTACAAGGTGGGTGGATGATGTGAGGATACGAGAGCTGGGTTGACCCCAGGCATGTGTACAAGTCTCTTCATCCTTCTGAATTGAGCTGGGGGTAAGGGGAGAGAGGGAACTATTGGGAAGCAAGAGCTGGCCCAGCTCTCTCTCTGTGCCACCATATGGTAGTTTAGAGCTCTGAGGAGTTTGAGAATTTTGAATTCAAATCTAGCCTTCCAAGTTGTTAGGAAGGTACATTTGTCAAGGTAGGAGAATAAAACATCTTTCTTTTAATAGTTTGTTCAAGGATTTATTACAACCTTTAAGTATTTAGACACATGTGAGGGCCTACATTTGTACCCTGATTCTGGGCCCTACAAATGTTAGTGAGGTCTTGCTTCGTATTTCAACCTCTATACCTCAGTTGCCTGCTTCAGCTTGATTCTGGCTTCCAGCTCTGGAATCCTCCACTTAATGCCTAGTTGATGTTAATTAATTCTTGGTAATGTTCTCAAGCCCCTCTACCACTGGTTTTGCTTCTTAACCCTTTCTTACATATATGGTGGCTGAAATTGTCACCCGGCACCTCAAGTTCTACGTGTTCTGCCATATATCTTGATTAATACTGAAGAATGTCATTTCTTTTTTTCCCCCTCCACCTAATCACCAAGAAAGGTTTTATGGGCTTTCTAATTAGTCAAAGAAACATCTACAAGATGAAGCATTGTAAGATCAAGAGCTATCCATCTCTTTAATGACCTGGATGGGCCAAGACAAAACAAACCCCATTATCAAGAGTCTTTCCCAGATAGCACATCACAATAAATACTTGAAAGTTAAGTTTTCATTACTTGGTGCATCTGAAAGTTGGAGAAAATCCCTGGGTTGATTTGCAGGAAGACTGAAGCTTAAGGGAAAATGCTGAACATTACATAAAAGAAATTTGGGCTCAACAATCTAATCTCACCGCAAATAAGTAATTGCCCACTAGCTCTGGGCACCTGAAATAATAGAAAATACTGAAGAAAGAATCAGAAAAATGATTTAACATATATATTAATTTTCTCCTTTAAAAGTTTGAAGGATTATTAAGAGTAAACTATTTTCATGCTAATGGCAGGATTCATGTTCATGAGAGAACAGTGTTAAACCTCTTGATAACTTTCTCCACTGAGGAAGAAGAAAGTGGTCTGAATAGGTTAGGGAAAAAAGTGGAGAGGTGGGTGTGGGATTTTTGAAGTTCCAGAAGCAGTCTGGGAAGGAAGAAATGGAAGTCAAGCTGGGGGGCAGATCAAGGACTGAGGATGAGTAGCAGCCAGCAAGAAATCCCCTGAGGTGGGAAGGGAGAGAATATCAGCAGTGCTGAGAGGGATCGGAGACTAAGATTTAACCGCAAATTTTCTCCTATGCTTTGCAATATTATTCTCCTGTTCTTCCCTCTACAAACTTTTGAATAAAATATTTCTACAGGAAACTGTTTGGTATAAGTAATCTTTGTGGGAATCAAGAGTGAGAAACCATGCATATTTATAATATAAGGCGAGAAGCAAATATCAATCATAAGAGAGAAACACAGGGCACCTGGGTGGCTCAGTCGTTTAAGCCCTTGATTTCAGCTCAGGTCACGATCTCAGAGTTGGTGGGACTGAGCCCCATGTCTGGCTCTGCGCTGGCAGGTGGAGCCTGCTTGGGATTCTCTCTTTCTCTCTCTCTGTCCCTCTCCTGCTTGTGCATTCTCTCTTTCTCAAAATAAATAAATAAACCAAGAGAGAGGGGAGGGGGGACCACAAATGAAATGGAAAAATTCTATAGAGGCAAGAAATAAGGTCTGACTTAGAGAAACATAATCTCCTTGAGGATCCCTGGAAACACTGGTGGTAATGCTCTGTTTCCCATCATTTGTGGGACAAGTGCCAAGCTATCTGAGTATACATGCTGAAGGGAAGATGATTCTGCAAGGCTGGAGGATTTGGGGACATCACATGATGGTACCTAGGCCATTCTTACAAGTTCAAGCTGTCTATAATCTGCAGATTTTTATGGAGACAGTACATATAGAATTAATTAGAAATTATTAATTACTGAGTAACGGATATGATGTATTTATATGGGCATTAGTCAAAAGGTGTGGTACATTTTCTCTCTTCTCAGCATCACACCTGTGCAGTGAGAAACACAAGAGACATGCCAGAGACTGTTCCTGCTGCACAGGAGGTAAAAAAAATCATTAAGTCACAGGAAGCATTAAGAGGACTGGGCGCTCAGGCATGAGCTGTAAAGGTCATGGGAATTCAAAGAAAGAAAAGATCAGCTGAGATGCAAACATCCAGAGAGGATGAGCTGTAGCCGAGGGAGGGCTAGGCCCAAACAGGGGTATGGGGGAGAGGTGTGACCTTCTGGGTTGAGGAAAGAGAGTACACACACACACACACACACACACACATACGAGCACAGATGCAGGAATTCAGAATGGCAAGAGTACCATATGCACTACGAAGCAAATGAGTTGACCTGAGTAGATGGTTCTTCCCCAAGGGGGCAGTTCTGAGATGCTGTTGCTTGTGGGGAAGGAGAAGATACCAGAGAACTTTGAAAGACCAGGCTGGGGACAATGTATATTATTGAGCCACGTGAAGGAAATTTAATAGGTGGTATTTTATTTTAAGTAAACTCTATGCCCAACATGGGCTTGAATTTAAGACCCCAAGATCAAGTGTCACAGGCTCTTCAAACTGAGCCAGCCAGGTGCCCCAGAAATGGCATTGTAGAAATATTTGCCTAACAGCAGGCTATAGAACGGCCATATAAATGAGAAACCAGAGGCAGGAAGGAAACAGTGGCCCCAGTTAGACACGAGCAACGTGTGACCAGACCGGATTGTGGGATCACAGTGTAGTCAAAGAGTTTTGAGATCTTGAGATTTTTTTCCCATTTTCAACCTAACTCTATTTTAAAGCCCTCCCCACATAAAAATACCCCATTTAATAGATCCAGCGCTAGTTTAAGCTGCTTTCAGTCTGACAGAAGTCTCCATCCAACTTTGTAATAGAAACCCCTTGAAAGAAATCCACTTCCCATTTTTGATAACTTTCAGGCTTTCTCATAAGCCTTAACAAGACAACCTATTTCCTACAGGACTCATGTATTATATACATTTTATAGGAAAAGCGAAGATTAAAATTCATTATTATTTTATCTTTGTGGCTTCTACAGTCACAGAGTGTGTGAGATGATGACAAGGTATGATGTCAGGTGTCCTGATGAAAACAGACTCTTGGTGGTGGCCGGGCTGGTGACAGCTGTGGTGGGTTTGCGTGTTATCGAAGATTTGATGAATGAAGACAAAATGTATAACTAGTATTGTTTAAGTGATTGTGACATAATTTATACTCCAACTGCGAAACTCAAATAAACCAATAAATCCAGGCCCATGGCAAGGAAATCCCAGATGTTGGACCATTCTGCAAACCAAGTACACGGGCGTCAATGAATTTATGATCTCTCTCTCTCTCTCTGACTCCTTTCTCCCATTTTGGAGATTAGTTCCTCTCTTTAATTCTATCCCACAAAATGTGTAAGCTAAAACTGCCTTACAAACCTTCTTCATCATCAATCCTCAGATTAATTTCAGCATTTGAAAATGCTAAGATGCCAGAACTTAAAAAAAAATACGACTTTGCTGTCTGTTTTATTAATCACTACTATCTTTGTCTCCACAGATAAGTGCAACATTAATCAGAGATTCAGGGAAGCCTTTTCCATGTTGATTTAAGTGGGTTTCTGGGGTCACTTACAAAAAAGCATAAACCATTCGCTCATTATTCTGTATACACGGAGTTGCTAAAAGGTTATTTCTCATTTTCTGATCTTATCATTCAAGCTATAGTTTTAGTCCTTAATTAAAGAGGGATTAGGAAACATAGCAGCTTCTCATTTATAGGAAAAATAGGCTTTACTTATATTTACATGAAATTGTTTTAAAAATGCAAATAGTACAAGGCAAAGGAAAATTTGAAAATGTATCAAGTGTACCCAAGTCTCACAGACTATCTAACAAATAAATGAAGAAAAATTTCATGGAGATATTAGCTACAGACTTCTGTTTTAGGTTTAACAAAGCTAAGTCTCAGGATGCTAGCTTCTTCTCTTTGGCTGTCAAATCTGTAACTTGGGTATCGCTGATGAATTACCTAAAGCAGCCGGGTCTCCCGCAGACACAGTTGCCGGAGTAAAGATAACTTAATAAGTACAACTGCATGAAAATTGTTAAGTATAAGCATTCATCACTAACTACCAGTAGAATTTCTGTCTCATTTCTAATGAAGAGTACAGAGGGAGGATTGTTTATCTCTAGGAATACGTTTAATTAAAAGTTAATGGAAATAGTTTTCGGTTCTGCCTAGAAAAACTTTGATGACTTTTCATTTTGTCCAACTTCAGTTCCGGCACTATCTTTCTCATGAGCCTCACTGAGTCCTCCCTGGGAGGGTGTTCTATCCTGTCTTATGGTCTATAAACCCAAGCAGCTCAGAGAGTTGCCCGGAATCAGAGATGAGTGCCTTCCCCATGGTTTTGGGCAAGACCCTGAGACATGGCTTCTGCAGACTTTAAATCATTGTTCAGATCGATTAGGATTTCACAGTGTCTCTATCAGAGATGGTTCCCACACGTTCGTGTTCCTGGAAATACCTATCACAACACCTGTAATCGGTCCTGAACAAATGCTTAGGGGGCAGAGTGGTCAATGCAGGCTTTTATGTGTATGTGGCTTCTGGTCTTTGGGGTTTTTTTTTGTTTTTGTTTAGTTTTGTTTTTTGATTTTCTGTACACATAGGAGAAAGGGATTGCAATAAGTGATTAGAATAATTTGATACACAATGACACATAAAATTACCTACTGGGTAAGCCTTCAACACCAAGGTCATCTTTGGTTATAGGGCAGAATCGTCAGGGATTTTGAAGGACTTTTAATCTTTGCCAAAGGCCCAAGTGATTCACAATTAGATTCTTGCTCTCTCTGTGTGATTTTAATCTTGACTTATTTGCCTACTTATGGGAAAAGAAAAACAAGCCCGGAAGCCCAGAAGACTGATAATACTTCAATTCTATCTTGATTAGATATGGCTCTGCTGCATGACGCTGGGTAAATTACTTGACTTCCCCATGGCCTGAGTTTCTCATTTGAAAATGGGGATGATAATATTACTTAAAGCAGAGGATAATGTGAGGATTGAAGGAGGTATGTACAATACCTAGACAGTGTAGGGTACATAATAAATTGTATATAAGTATCAGCCATTTGGTATCAAGCTTTTGTAAATGTTTGTTTATTTCTGAGAGAGAGAGCAGGAGAGAGGCAGAGAGAGAAGGAGAGAGAATCCCAAGCAAGCTACGTGATGTCAGCATAGGGCCCGATGCAGGGCTCCATCTCATGAACCATGAGATCATGACCTGAGCTGAAATCAAGAGTCAGATGCTCAATCAACTGAGCCACTCTGAAGACTCTATTGGGCTTTACAGTACAATGGATGCCGGGGAGAATAATTCACTTACCAAGTTATCCAGGAGAGGTAAATTCCAATAACACTCGTAAAAGAAAAATTTTTTTTACAAATCTATAATTATTGAACTATTCTAAAATTTAGGGGGATTGGTGGTATACTGAACTGGAGAAAAAAAATTCCAGGTAGAGTCGCAGTCGACAATGCCTTAGAACAGTGATTTTCAACCTTGGTTCATGTGAGAATCCCTTGGGGGAGCCTGTTAGCTGCATAACGGGGGCCCAGGCTTCTGTGTTTTTGAGAAAATCCCTACTTGAGTCTGATGTAAAATGAAGACAGAAAGACACAGAATGAAAGGGGAGCCAAGATCTGGGTGTGGGGTGAAAATGGGAGTCAGACAAACTGCTCAGGCATTGGGAATCAGTGAATTTCACTCAGCATTCCCAAGCCACAAACTAGAATAATCCATTCAACTCAGATGAATCCATCAACTTGTACTGTATGTTTCTGTTCGGAGTTCACATTTAAAAGGTGTTTATTTTCAAATCTACTATAATCTTTTGCCATAGGGTGAGGGGTTTCTATAAAGGAAAGCCCTAGGCAGGAACTCTTTCCTCACAACGAGTGTTACTTTCAAGACTACTAACACATCCCATTTTCTTATGGTTAGGTGCCATATAGAAATACACACACACACACACACACACACACACACACACACACGCATACATTCTGAGTCTTTTGGCAGTAGATGTTTCAAAATACTGGGAAAAAAAATCAAAATAAGCCTGAGATTTAGTCTATCCCCCGACCCCACCCTTCTCTTTTGTTCAACCACTTTGGTAGGATGAGGCAGAGACAAAACAAGAAAAATATTTAACTTGGTGAGTGAGTAAATTCAAACCTTCACAAAGTTTGAAAGCCTGAACCAGATTTCTGAACTTTTACAAGTGAAACTGTGAGATTAAAATAACTTGTCTCCTTTCTTGGGATCAGGCCCCAGCCCAAAGGCAAAGTGAGTTTTCCTGAAAACGTGATCAAAATCAGTTACTTCATAAGGCCAGCCTTTGAAAATTGTGGAGAAAACCTGACACCAGGCATATTCACTTTCTATTTATTTGAAAGAGCGGGTCAGAATACGGGAAGACTTGAAAGTGGGGATCTTGTTATCTTTTGAAATTTGGTCTTATCAAACTCCCAGAATGGAGCTACTTCCTAAGACTCTATGTTCTCTATTTTAGCTCAACTTATTCACGTCTCTAACCAAGTAAGCCAAGACAGCAGTCCCCCCTTATCCACAGGGGATGCATTTCAAGAACCCCCCACCCCAACCCATGGATGCCTGAAACCATGGATAGGACCAAACCCTACATATATGTTTTTTCATATATATATATACACACATACACACACACCTACAATAAAATTTAATTCATATATTAGGCACAGTAAGAGATGAACAATAATAACTAATAATAAAATGGAACAATTATACTGTAACAACAGTTATGTGAATATGGTCTCTCTCTCTCAAAGTATCGAATTGCACTGTCTGACCCTTGTTCTTCAGATGATATGGGATGGTAAAATGCCTACGTGGTGACAGGAAGTGAGATGCATGACAGAGGCACTGTGACTTAGTGTTAGGCTGCTACCGACCTTCTGAGGACATGTCAGGAATAGGATCATGCTTCTAGACTGCAAGTGACCACAGATGGGTAACTGAAACTACAGAAAGCAAAACCACAGGTAAGGGAGGACTACTGTACCATATTTTTAACACGCTTTTGTTTCCTCTCCAATTTGTGATAGGATTTTGAATTCTTATATCTATTAAGTTGCTCTGGAAATTTAATTATTATTTTAAATTCATATGTGTTGGCCTATTCCTGGACTACTTATTTTGTGACATTGATTTATATCCTTATTTTTGCATTAGTGTCAAGCCTGGTAATTGTATTTCTAAGGTGTATTTTAGTATGGGACAAGATGACTTCCTAACCTCCCTCTTCCTTTTCAGAATATACTTGGCTATTTTACCTATTTCCTAACCTAGTATTACTTAAAATGATCAACAGTGTTTAAAAACTTGTTAAGATGCCTCCCACAAGAGACTTATAAATTATTTTAAGAACAATGAACGTTTTCATTATTACACCTGCCAATCAGAAAACAGGGTGCACTTCTGCAGTTTTTAATTGTTTATACCTCTCAGTAAGGTATAGGTTTCTTATTGTTTAGATTTCTGGCCGCTTGGTGATTTTTGGTGCCATAGTAAAAGGCCTTTTCTAATTAGTTATTGTTGGCATAAATGAATTTCCTCTTTATGCAACTATATATTGTTTTAATGTTTATTTTTGAGAGAAAGAGAGAGCAGGGGAAGGGCAGCAGAGAGAGAGAGAGACACTGAATCGGAAGCAGACTTCAGGCTCTGAGCTGTCAGCACAGAGCCCAATGTGGGGCTTGAACCCATAAACTGGGAGATTGTGACCTCAGCTGAAGTCAGATGCTTAATCCACCGAGCCATCCAGGTGTCCCCAACCATATGGTTTGAGAATAACTGAAAAGTTTCTCTTTCAATAAATGTATCTCTTATTTCTGTTCTGCCTCTTGCATCACCTAAAACCTCTGGAACATGTTGGATAATAAGACTCTAGCATGTGTCTTGGTTTTATTCTGAGTTTCACTGGAACTTCTTCTAGCATTTCAACTCTGATGTTGCCTATGGTTTTAAAGTAGGTATTATTTATATTTTCTTGCATAAAACTATCTTGGACAGTCAGCCTCCAAGATTTCCCAAATGATTCTTGCCTACTGGTATTCACACCTCTGTGTAGTCTCCTCCCATTGTGAAGAAGACTGACACACATAACGAACAGGGATATGATGGAAATGATGTTTTGTGACTTTGGGGTTTGTAAAAGGCATGGGACTTCTGCCTGGTTACTGGGGCTTCTTCCCTGAGGACTCGCTCTGAGGGAAGCCAGCTGCCGTGCTGTGAGGATACCTATGGTGGTGAGAAGCTGAGGCCTCCTGTGAACAGTCAGCACTAACCTGCGAGGCCTGTGAGGAAGCCACCGTAGAAGCAGATACTCCGGCCCCAATCTAGCCTTCAGATGACGGCAGCCCTGGCTGATACCTGGAATGCAGCCTCATGAAAGACCCAGAGCCAGAATCCTCCAACTAAGTCACTCCGGAACTCCTGACCTGCAAAAACTTTGTGAGATAATAAGTGCTTATTGTTTTAAACTGCTAGTTTTGGGGTAACTTGTTATGTAGCAATAGATGGCTAGCACACTTCCAAAATTAAATTTAGAAGAAGTGAAGCCAGTAATGATAATAATTCTAGTAAATGCCTTTCAATATCTACTGAGATGATTCATTTTTGTTTGATCTATCAAAGGGATGTTTTATTTCATTAGCTTGCCTAATATTAATCCATTCTTTTCTTTCTAGATAAGATCTTCTTAATTGTGGCAGATTATTATGTTAGTATACTCTCTAATTTCTTTTCTTTTTTTTAATGTTTATTTATTTTTGAGAGAGAGACAAAGCCTGAGCAGGGGAGGGGCAGAGAGAGGGGGGAGACACAGAATCTGAAGCACGCTCTAGGCTCTGACCTGTGAGCACAGAGCCTGACGTGGGGCTCGAACCCACAAACAGTGAGATCATGGCCTGAGCCGAAGTCGGTCGCTTAACCTACTCAGCCACCCCGGCGCCCCTCTAATTTTATTTTCCAGTGGTTTATTTAGAATTTTCTGTATGCATTTTCTTAAGTGAGATTGGCCTATACATTTCTTTCTACTACAATAGAGATTATCTTACTTTTTATGAAATCATTTGGTATTTTTTTTTCCTATACCAAGTTATAATTTAAAGGGAATCATCTCTATTTTGAAAGGAAAACCTCACAGTCCAGGACCCTTGGTTGTGCTTTCTTTGATAACTTGTTCAAACCCCTTCTTAGTTATGGGTCTGTCAAGCTTTTCTACTTGAATCGACCTTTAAAGTTCAGGTGTTACAGAAAATATTAACTAACCCACTCTGGTTATTAGCCTATATATTTGCTGTTGGCATTAATTTCCTATGGTTTAAAAAAAATCTGCCTGAAATAAAAAAAAAAAAATGTAAAGAAACTGAATCCACGAGCAGAATTAAACACCCAATGGGAGGGTATGTCCTCTATAGTAGAAACTTCTTACAGTGTGTCCTCTGTAGTAGAAACTAGCCTGGAGAATGGTTTAACTCTTTTACCCAAGTGGAAATGTATCCAACATACGGGTGAAAGGTGCAGACGAAAGTGGATCAACAGAATCCAGGGAAAGCTGGGAAGCTCAATTAAGGAGAAAGCATGCTTGTAAGTCCCACATGCCACTCCCCAAAGGAACAAGGTTTTGCTATCGACAGTCGAAGTAACTTACAAGACACATTAGGCCACCGAGAGAAGTGCCTGAATAGGTAGCTAGCATACCTACCGCTAGGAGGTACCAAATTAGAAGTGGAAAATATTCTGGTTACATCCCCTTTCAGGAATAGCGATATTTACCCCATTCCTGTCCTGCCAGCATTCTGCTCACTGCTCAATCCTGGCTACAGCTTACATCGTGTTCATTATTTTCCCCATCTTCGTTGAACGGAAATAAAGGTTTCACCCTCGCCTGTGAGTTTAGAGCTATTCCCTTTCTGAGTGGCTTGAATCGACTGAACTTTGCCACTTGCTCAGCACTTGGAGCTCTGTTGAGAAAGGTTTTTGACAGCTAGCACAATTATCCTCTCTTTTATAACATCCTGACAATTCTATCAAAGGAAAAGCTCACTTCAAACATAAGTTCCCTGCCACATACACACACACACACGTGCATACACACACACACACACACACACACACACACACACACACAGGCTTGTTTAATAGGCACTTGGTGAAGACTTATGCTCCTTTGCTTTGTTTCATGTCATGTCAAATGAATTTACACACGAAATACACACTCCAGAAATATTCCAATCCTGTAGTTCCACTTATATTGGCTTCTGCAACAACTCCTTCCCCACCAAAAAAAAAAAACACAAAAAACAAAACAAAACAAAACAAAACAAAAAACAAAAACATCACCATCCCCTGTGGCTTCAGTGGACTGGCTGGCCATGACCACTGGTGATCGAAGCTTCTCTAGTCCTCAGCCGTGACAGCATTTGGACTCTTTTTGGTCTAGTCTTTGAAAGCTTTCTTGTTTCACTAGCTTGTCAGGGATACATCCTCCTATGCTTTGCTCACAGCTGCAGTGGAAATGTAACACTACTCTTCCCCTTGGCTAAGTGTTTTCCTAAGGGCACGGGCAATAAGGCTCTCCTTTGCTCCTAAGGCTCAATGCCATCAAGAAGTCACTGTTTTACCTTTCAAGACCAAGGGATGGTTACAAAAATTAGAAATTTAGGGGTCTTGTGATAACCACAATAAATGCCTATTAGTTTCTTAAGCCTCCCACCATCCCCTAAGAACTTGAAATGCTGACACTCAGCGCTAGATCTTTGCTATGGCTCTTTAAGAATTTCCTTAAAGGTTCTGGGTCTGTGTCCTCACCATCTCTTATCACTCAGCTTGCTTGGAATTCTTTTTGAGGAACTACCCGTTTTAAACCGCCTGCTGCTGCAAACCCATATTAAATCGTTTCTCTGTAGAAATAACTTTTCTCCTCTTCCAGGTACAAATAATGTGCCTGAGTTTTGGCTATTATCATTCTTTAATGAAAAAGTCCTTGTGACTGAGATTTTTTAAAGTATTCTCCATGTAACAATGAAGCAAGTCCAGGAGGAATGTGGTATATCTGAAAGAACAAAGAACATGGACTTTGACCTTCTGACCAGGCAAGTGTCCTGGGGGAGTTTATATCCTCTCTTGAATCCTGCATTTCCATGACTGTAAAATGGGATGATGATACTACCTACCTCATTAAAAAAATACAAAATGGTTCACTCAAAAGTGTTTTATAAAATGTAAAACATCAGAGCTTGTTAATAACTTTTATGTAGCTTCTGTTCTTGCAAAGGAATATGGAAACATAACGTGTTTTGTTTGTTTGTTTTTTTTTGCCACGTTCAGGGATTCTGCTCCTTGGAGAGAGACTAGGAAGGCTTATGTCAGGCTACCAGTCCACTGGTATAACAGATCAGCTTGTGTTATTACTTTTTCTTTAGCATGAACCTATAGTCTTGCCCAGGGCATAATTTAGCCACGGAATGTCTGCTTATTAATGCTTCATCATCTCTTCGTTCGTTATGTTCTCAAAGTCATCTCTAACTCTGTTTGCTTTGTAACTGTGTTCTGCTACTTTTTTTATTAAGGTTGCTAGAAATTCAATTTAAAAGTATTAAAAAATAATCAGCTTTAGATTCCATGTGTTTTATTATTTTCAGTTTTCTAGTTTTTCAGCTTTAAATTTTAATTTATTTTCCTGGTTTGGTTTGGTTTGGTTTGAATTTACATCCAAGTTAGTTAACATGTTGTGTAACAATGATTTCAGGAATAGAATTTAGTGTTTTATCACCTACATACAACACCCAGTGCTCATCCCAACAAGTGTCTTCCTTAATGCCCCTTGCCTATTTAGCCTATCCCCCACCCAAACACCCTCCAGCAACTCTCAGTTTGTTTTCTGTATTTAAGAGTCTCTTAGGGTTTGTCTCCCTCCCTGTTTTTATATTATGTTTGCTTCCCTTCATTTATGTTGATCTTTTGTATCTTAAATTCCACCTATGAGTGAAGTCATATGATATTTGTCTTTCTCTGACTGATTTCACTTAGCGTAATACGCTCCAGTTCCAGCCACGTTGTTGCACATGGCAAGATTTCATTCTTTTTCATCTCTGAGTAGCATTCCATTGTATATATGAACAATATCTTTATCCATTCATCAGTTGATGGACATTTCAGCTCCTTCCATATTTTGGCTATTGTTGATAGTCTTGCTATAAACATTGGGGTGCATGTGCCCCTTCAAAACAGCACTCTGGTATCCTTTGGATAAATACCTAGTAGTGCAATTGCTGGGTCGTAGGGTAGTTCTATTTTTAATTTTTTGAGGAAACTCCATACTGTTTTCCAGAGTGGTTGCAACAGTTTGCATTCCAAACAGCAGTGCAAAAGGGTTCTTTTTTCTCCACATCCTTGCCAACATCTGCTGTTGCCTGAGTTATTTTAGCCATTCTGACACGTGTGAGGTGGTATCTCATTGTGGTTTTAATTTGTATTTCCCTGATGATGAGTGATGGTGAGCATGTTTTCATGTGTCTGTTAGCCATCTGGATGTCTTTTTTGGAGAAGTGTCTATTCATGTCTTTTGCCCATTTCTTCACTGGATTATTTGTTTTTTTGGGTGTTGAGTTTGCTAAGTTCTTTATACACTTTGGATACTAACCTTTTATCTGATAGGTCATTTGCAAATATATTCTCCCATTCTGTCCATTGCCTTTTAGTTTTGCTGATCGTTTCATTTGCCGTGCAGATTTTTATCTTGATGAGGTTCCAATAGCTTTTGTTTCCCTTACCTCTGGACGCATGTCAGTTAAGAGTTGCTGTGGCCAAGGTCAAAGAGGTTGTTGCCTGTTTTCTCCTCTAGGATTTTGATGGCCTCCTCTCTTATGTTTAGGTCTTTCAACCATTTTGAGTTTACTTTTGTGTATGGTATAAGAAAGTGGTCCAGGTTCACTCTTCTGCATGTCACTGTCCAGGTTTCCCAACAGCATCTGCTGAACACATTGTCTTTTTTTCCATTGGATACTATTTCCTGCTTTGTCAAAAATTAGTTGGCCATACGTTTGTGGATCCATTTCTAGGTTCTCTATTCTGTTCCATTGATCTGTGTGTCTGTTTTTGTGCCAGTACCACCCTGTCTTAATGATTACAGCTTTGTAACACAGATTGAAGTCTGGAATTGTGATGCCTCCAGCTTTGGTTTTCTTTTTCAGGATTGTTTTGGCTATTCAGGGTCTTTTCTGGTGCCATACAAATTTTAGAATTGTTTGTTCTAGCTTTGTGAGGAATGCTGGTATTATTTTGATAGGAATTGCATTGACTATGTAGATTGCTTTGGGTAGTATCGACATTTTAAGAATATTTATTCTTCTAAACCATGAGCATGGAATGTTTTTCCATTTTTTGTGTCTTCTTCAATTTCTTTCATAAGCTTTCTATAGTTTTTAGTGTATAGATTTTTCACCTCATTGGTTAGGTTTATTCCTAGGTACTTTGTGGTTTTTGGTGCAATTATAAATGGGAACAATTCCTTGATTTCTCTTTCTATTGCTTCATTACTTGGGTATAGAAATGCAACCAATTTCTGTACATTGATTTTATGTAACTTTAATTAATTCATGGATCAATTCTAGCAGTTTGTGTGTGTGTGTGTGTGTAATCTTTTGGGTTTTCCACATAGACTATCATGTCATCTGCAAAGAGTGAAAGTTCGACTTCCTCCTTGTCGATTTGGATGCCTTTTATTTTTGTGTTGTCTAATTTCTGAGGCTAGCACTTCCAACACAATGTGGAAAATAGTGGTGAAAGTGGATATTCTTGTGTTCCTGACCTTAGGGAAAGCTCTCAGTTTTTCCCAATTGAGGATGATATTAGTGGTGGGTCTTTCATATATGACTTTTATGATCTTGAGGTATGATCATTCTATCCCTACTTTCTCGAGGGTTTTTATCAAGAAAGAATCCTATATTTTGTCAAATGCTTTCTCTGTATCCATTAATCATGTGGTTCTTATCCTTTCTTTTATTAATGTGATGTATCACACTGATTGATTTATGGATAGTAAACCAGCCCTGCATCCCAAGAATAAATCCCACTTGATTGTGGTGAATAATTCTTTAATGTATTGTTGGAGCTTGTTTGCTAGTATCTTGTTGAGAATTTTTGCGTCCATATTCATCAGGGAACTTTGTAGTTATCCTTTTTAGTGGGGTCTTTGGCTTTGGAATCAAGGTAATGCTGGCCTCATAGAATGAGTTTGGAAGTTTTCCTTCCATTTTTATTTTTTATATCAGTTTCAAAATAACAGGCGTTAACTCTTCTTTAAATGTTTGGTAGAATTCCCCTGGAAAGCCATCCGGCCCCAAACTCTTATTTGTTGGGAGATTTTTGATTACCGATTCAATTTCTTTACGATAATGGGGTCTCCTCAAATTTTCTATTTCTTCCCGTTTCAGTTTTGGTAGTTTGTATGTTCCTAGGAATTTGTCCATTTCTTCCAGATTGCCCAATTTATTGGCATTTAATTGCTCATAATATTCTCTTATTATTGCTTGTATTTCTGCAGTGTTGGTTGTGATCTCTCCTCTTTTATTCTTGATTCTATTTATTTGGGTCTTTTCCTTTTTCTTTTTGATCTGGTTAAGGGTTTGTCAATTTTGTTAATTCTTTCAAAGAACCAGCTCCTGGTTTCATTGATCTGTTCTACTGGTTTTTGTTGTTGTTGTTGTTTGTTTGTTCTCATTTGGTACATTTAATACCTACTCTAATCTTTATTATTTCCCATCTTCTGCTGTTTTGGGGCTTTCTTTGCTGTTCTTTTTCCAGCTCTTTAAGGTGTAAGATTAGGTTGTGTATTTGACACCTTTCTTCCTTCTTTAGGAAGGCCTAGATTGCTATATACTTCCCTCTTATGACCACCTTTGCTGCATCCCAGAGGTTTTGGGCTGTTGTGTTTTCATTTTCATTGGCTTCCATGTACTTTTTAATTTTCTCTTTAATTTCTGGTTAACCCATTCATTCTTTAGTGGGATGTTCTTTAATCTCGAAGTATTCATGGTCTTTCCAAATTTTTTCTTGTGGCTGATTTCGAGTTTCCCAGCCTTGTGGTCTGAAAATATGAAAGGTCTGATCTTGATCTTTTTGTACTTGTTAAGGGCTGATTTGTGTCCCAGTATGTGATATATACTGGAGAATGTTCCATGTGCACTTGAGAAGAATGTGTACTCTGCTGCTTTAGGATAAAACGTTCTGAATATATCCGTTAAATCCATCTGGTCTAGTATGTCATTCAAAGTCATTGTTTCTTTGCTGATTTTCTGCTTAGATGATCTGTACGTTGCTGTACATGGGGTGTTGAAGTCCCATACTTTTATGGTATTATTATCAATCAGTTTCTTTATGTTTGTGATCAATTTATATATTAATTATTAATTAATTTATTATATATGCTTCACATTGGGGGCATAAATATTTACAACTGTTAGATATTCTTGGTGGATAGACCCCTTAATTATGATATAATTCTCTTCTTCATTTCTTGTTACAGTCTTTGTTTTAAAATCTAGCTTGTCTGATAAAGTAGGGCTACACCAGCTTTCTTTTGGCAATCATTAGCATGATAGATGGTTCTCCATCCCCTTACTTTCAATCTGTAGGTGTCTTTAGATCTAAAATGGGTCTCTTATAAGCAGCATATAGTTGGGTCTTGTTTTCTTATCCATTCTGATACCCTATGTCTTTTGATTGGAGAATTTAGTCCATTGACATTTAGAGTGAGTACTGAAAGATATGAATTTTGTGCCATTGTGTTACCTGTAGAGTTGGAATTTCTGGGGATGTTCTCTGGTCCTTTCTCATCTTTGTTGCTTTTGGTCTTGTTTTTGTTTTGTTTCAGCTTTTCTCCACTTAAAGAGTCCTCCTTAAAATTTCTTGCAGGGCTGGTTTAGTGGTCAAAACTCCTTCACAGTTTTTGTTTGTCTGGGAACTATCTCTCCTATTTTGAATGACAGCATTGCTGGATAAAGAATTCTTGGCTGTACATTTTTCTGATTCAGGGAATTGAATATATCCTACCACTCCTTTCTGGCATGCCAAGTGTCTGTGGATAGGTCTGCTGCATACCTGATCTGTATTCTCTCATAAGTTAAAACCTTTCTGCCCTTGCTGCTTTCATAATTCTCTCCCTGTCTGTGTATTTTGTGAATTTGACTATAATATGCCATGGTGATGTTCGGTTTTTATCGCATCTATTAACAACAAAGTTGTTCTCTGTGCTTCTTGGATTTGGGGATTTTGATATCTGTGTCCTTCCCCAGATTAGGAAAGTTTTCCACTAGAATTTTCTCACATAAACCTTTTTCTCTCTCTTCATCTTCTAAGACTCCTATGATTTGGATGTGATTCCTTTTTAATAAGTCAATGAGTTCTCTAAGTCTTCTGTCATGCTCTTTTGCCTTAGTTTCCCTCTCTTTTTCTGCTTCATTTTTCTCCATAATTTTGTCTTCTATATCATCAATTTAGTACGCTGCTTTGTCCATCCTTGCTGCCACAGCATTCATTTGAGATTGCATCTCAGTTATAGCATTTTTAATTTCATCCTGACTAGATTTCACTTCTTTTATCTCCACAGAAATGGATTCTATGCTTTTTTTCAACCCCAGCTACTATTCTTATTATTGTGATTCTAAATTCTAGTTCAGACATCTTGCTTATATCTGTGTTAAGACCCTGGCTCTCATTTCTTCCTGTTCTTTCTTTTGGGGTGAATTCCTTCATTTTGTCATTTTGGAAGATGAAAAAATTAATAAACCCAAAAATTAAAGTTAAAAAATAAAAACACAAAAAAATCAAACAAAGGTAGCTGGATCCTAGGTGTGTTTGGTCTGCTTGTTGAAAGAAGCTTTATAGAATAGAGAAAAAAGGGAAAGAAAAGAGAGAAAAGAAAAAAAGAACTAAAAAATTAAAAAATTAAGAAATATGTATAGAATAGAATAAAATAAAGTGAAATAGAATAAAAATTTACAAAAAAATTTAAAAAAACAGTAAAAAATTAAAAAAATTAAAATAAAAATTTCTCTTTCTGTATGCAATACAAAGAAAAGAAAGGATGGGAAAAAAAGAAAAAACAATTTAAACAAAGACAGAAGCAAAAAAAAAAATGAATAAATAAACCAGCACACAGAATGAAACCTGAATGAAGTTACATCCAGTTTCCCCTAGAATTCAAACTATGAAGCACTCAATAGTCCATACACTAAGTAGGCAGAGAGACTTGTACTGGTCTTCTAGGGGAAGTGGTGGCAGGCACAGTTGGGTGGGGCTTGGTGTAATGCCTCCATTCTCCACTAGGTGGCACTAGGCGGCACTGCTTACTGGGGTGGATTGGTGTGGCACACGTGTGTGTGTCCATGTATGCATGCTGCAGGAAAGGTGGAAAAGGCTTCACCCAGCTTCCTAATCTCTGGCACAGGAACTCTGTGCTCTCACTGACCCACAATCAAGCACCTCTCCTTTGTCTCGGGCTTCTGTGCAGTCCCGGCCTCTACCCTGTCCATGTCCAAGCTGTCAACCAGCCAGGTGGCACCTCCCTCTGGAGTTTTATCTCAGATGGGGCTGTGTTTCAAAACCCCTCACTTCAGAGAACCCTGTGGCTTGGACCCATGCCAACTCCCTGGGGAAGGGTCTCACTGAGAAGTGGCTGGGTGCCGGCTTGCCCCAGAAAATGTTCATGCGATCGTGCAGTGGCAGAGGTTCAGAAATTACAGCAAATCACAACACACAGCTGGTGCCAGGTTTCACTACACTCTGGCATCTTTGTCCCAATACCAGCAAATGTGGCTGCTCTCGGGGGTCTGCTTGCACCTTTGCCTGTGGGGAGGCCATATGACCTCTACCAAATGCTCTCCAAGCAGGGAATTGCTTCTCCCCATGTGGCACACGGACCCCTCATACCCCGCTGCCTGCTCCTGGGGATTCACCCTTTTTCCTCACCAGAGCACCGCCAGGCACTGAGCTCCAGCATTTCTGACTCTGTGCTCTACTGTTTATAGAATCCTGGTGGTATTGAAACCCTCTCCTTTCTTCCCATCAACGGATTTGGGAAACAGATTTCTTGTTCAGTTCCCTGTGAGGGTTTTCACTCTTTCTTTCTTTCCAGCTCCTTTCAGGGAGTGTTTTTCCTGCACTCTCCCAGTGCACCGTACCCTTTCTCCCTTTCTCTGTCTTCTCTCTGCAAAAACAGCTCCCTACCCTCCATGGCTTTTCTCTCTCCCGGTTCATCTCTCTGCACCATGTACCTGCTGAGTTCTGTGGCTCAAGTTATGCAGATTGTTGTGTTAATCCTCAGATTGATTTCCTGGCTGGGTGTGCAAAAATAGTTCGGTGCTGATCTAGCTGCATTTCAGGGACGAGACCAGCTGAGAACTTCGGTGCTGCTCTGCCATCTTGCCTAACCTCCTTTTGTTTTTGTCTTTTCCTTGAGCTGAATGTTTAATTCATTTTCCTGAAAACTCATATAGTCTTTCCCAAACTAATAATCTTAAATTCGCAATATACATAGGACATTTATATTTGCTAATAATTGTTATTTCCTGATAGAGACATAAGACATTACACAACAAGTAACACCTCTATTGTCTTATGAGAAATTTACATCTACAATGATCTCTAGCAAGGTCATTCCCTGTGCCATGCTTTTCTTAGTTTTTCTAGGGAAAGGGAAAATAGTATATCTTGATAAACCACACCTCTCATCACTTTCCTTCTTTCTGTGTTAAGTTCATTTTTCACTGTTGAATTTCATTTGCTAGCTCATCAATGCCACTTAAAATGGCAAAGCAAGTTCAAATACACATTGCCATTAGAAAAGGAAAAAGGTGGTAATTCTCATTGCTTCTTAGAGGGAAAATGTGATGGCAGCCTGCTGTTAGTAAATTTGGGTTAAATTTACAATGACTTTGTTATCCCCAGATGAAAATGTTAATTTACTTGGGTGAATTTGTACCAATACCCCTTAACTAAAAAGGTGTGAAATATGCTTCCTTCTTTCAACTATACCATCATAAAAAAGCTCTTCCCCTCCATTAATTCAAAAAGATGTATGCACCCTTATGTGTATTGTAGCATTTTTTACAAGAACCAAGATATGGAAGCAGTCCAAGTATTCATCGATAGCTGAAGAGATAAAGAAGTAGTATATATATATATATACACAATCGAATATTACTTAGTCATTAAAAGAATGAAATCTTGCCATTCACAACAACATGGATATACCTAGAGGGCATTATGCTTAAGTGAAATAAGTCAGACAAAGATAAATACTTATGATTTCACTTATATGTGAAATCTAAAAACAACAAACCAAATGAACAAAAAACCCATAAAAAAGACTTACAAACACAGAGAAAAAACTGGGGGTTGCCAGAGAAGAAGGGGGTAAGGATGGGGGGAATAGGCAAAATAGGTGAAGGGGATTAAGAGGTACTAACTTCTAGTTATAAAATAAATGAGTAATGAGGATGAAAAATATAGTCAATTAAAAAGGATTAAAAAAAATACCTCTGCCCCTCAACGCAACAGGAATTTGAATTTCTGGCTGTGTTGCTTTGCCATTAGCGTGTCATTTAATGACATCACAACATGCCTTTAGTTGCAACACAAACAGAACTTGCCCCATGTCTTATACCCTTGATCCCTCTTGCTAAGACAGCTTCTGGATGTTAAGCTACACACAGAAACACAAAAGAAATGAGACAGCATTCTGCCCTAGTTTACCCAACATCCCACCATATGAGACACTCTGGGATAATTTTATGGCTAGTGCATTTTCTAATATTTTTAAAGTTGCCTCCCCTATCAGCTACTCTAGATTCTGAACCCACAAAGTATTGAGATACAGAATTAAAAGATGCCTGGTTTGTAAAGGAGGGAAATTGCAAAGCAGAGGACCTCTCAATAAGTTCTTTCCATACTTACTGCCCACCTGCTGAGACAGTGTTTGCGTGCTCAAATAGCTGTTATTTTTAGAACTTGGACTACTATAAACATTTTTGCCCTCTGGGCAGCATTCTGCATTTGCATGACGAGTCGTTGGTTCCTCTCCTCCAAGGAGAACTTTCTACAGCTTATTCCCCAGGAGCACTACTTCTGGGGTGACTTTTGAGGGCCCTAAACAGGCCCTCCAAACCTAAAATGTTTCTCCCACTGACCTGAAAATATGCCTGTGGGCTTGAACTGAATGAGGGACTTTTGGTAGCTGAAAACAGTAACAAATTAGTTAGCTAGAATTAGCTAGCTGGAATCGATTTATCACTCCTTGCTCCCTGGCAGAGGAAATGAGACCCAGAATAGAAATATTTCCAGGGCAGAAGATTGGAGCTGCTGGAGCTGGGAGCAACTTGAGGTCAGGCCTGAAAGCTGATTAACTATTGAGTTACTAAGCAAGCGCTGCCCATCCATTGAGTGCCAGGCACTGGGCTGGGTGATGGTGTTATAAGGTGAAGGGCCATCAGGGGCCACCACGGTAGCTTTGGGTGATGGAGGCAGATGACAGGGTCGGCCAGCCACTCTGAAAAGTGTGTGGATTGAGGAGGGTATCCTGTGTTTGTGTCTGTGGGTACATGGCCAGGCAGGCCTTGAACAATCACCTCTTCCAATCAGCACATGGTTTCTGGCTATTGAACCACCAGCACTCTCCCCAGCGGTCCCTCTCTGTACTTGGCTAGCTCACTCCCCCTTAACCAGAAACATCTACTGTGGCATATCTGAAATGTGGCATTTCTTCCATAGTTCTGGGTTATTCACAGGAATGTCAGCTTGAAACCAATCTCTCAGATACACTTTCTAGAGAGCTCACCAGAGAACAGTACTCATTCTCCCCTAACCTTCAGAAAAAAAGCATTATGATTTCACCTCGTTTACAAGTAAATTCTAATGAAGCACCTGATGTAAATGCAAAGTACCTAAAATGTACTCCATGCTTGGAAATTAATTCCAAAGCAAACTGGCATTTATCTTTGATTTAGAAAGGGGGGAAGTCACTTTCCCTTTTGTTCTTTAAAATTTATGTAATGATTACAGAGGAAAAATGAGAGGACACAAAGTACAGAAAATGAATTACCATCCACTGCAGCACAGTTCCTTTTCCAGAAAGTCAAATGTCATTTGCCTTTGAGCTGATGAGCCTCCTTTGGGATCCTTATAAAGACTTTTTTCCCCTTTCTTCCTCTTGTATTGTCCAAATTAAATTTTCATCATTTAAGGAAATCTAGTTGTTTTCCTTTTATTCAGGCTATGCTGTAATAGTAATCAGAGTCTCTGAGAAATAAGTAGGTCACATGAATTTATTTCAAAGTAGGATTTGGTGCTCAGAGAGAATCATTATGGAAATTATCAGGGAAACAAAATTCAGGCATTGATAATGGTGGTAAAAACCAGATACTGCCTAAAGCAGAACATGAGCCATTGGGTTTAGAAATTCGCAGGCCATTGATGACTTAGTCCTAATTGTAACACAAGCATTTATTTCTGAGCTTTCAGTAAACTTTACACCAATTTTAATTACCTTCTGATTGCAACTGGTATTTTAAAAAAATTGGGTACAGAAGGGGCTTGGCTCATCGTATGCTAGGGCTGTGAGGGATAAGACTCACTGAAGTTCAGTGTCTGTCCTCATCTCATTTAAAATTCACTTTCTAGCCTGGCCTACAATATGAGATAATGGATAATATATGTCTCCCAAGACAGAGTGTTTATTTACCAGTGGCTAAGGTGTATCGTAGAGAAACAGGTCTGGACACTAGTTAAAGATGGTAAAGACAGATTTTATTCAGTATTATTACCGTAAGGGAGAGAGGCTACCATAAAACTGAGCTCAACTCCAAACGCGGCAAAAACATCTGGGAATTTATAGCCAACTAGCAGAGTGAGAGGGGGCAGTAGGTAGAAAATTACTATGAGAGCCATCAAGAGTAAAGGGATTCCTGCTAAACGGATCTAACAGAATTCTTGCTAAAGGCAGGCCAAGGATTTAGACATCATGAGTGGGGATGAGGAATTTGATCACATACCAAAAATGGAGGGACTCTCCCTAAACCAACCTTGTAAGATTCTTGCTAAAACCAGGCTTGGTAGGCCAAGAACAGAGCACAAGGATGAGGCCTAGTTGAAAAAAGGGCTCAGGGGAGCTTGTCTAAAGTTTGATCAAGGTGAGTCTTTGTTAGGTGGCAAATACATAGCATCCCATTAGCCCAATCTAATCAATCGATAGTGGTTGGCCCCACCTCTTTAGAAGCATGTTGACTTTTTCTCTGGGTTTGGAGTCAATTAGAGGTTCCCAGCCCTAGTGCAGCAGGGAGGATGCATCTCAAACACATCACGTGGCTGTGTTTCTGCTTCAGAAGAACACGAATCCTTTCATTCTGCTCAAAGGCTGGTTCTTCTAGTCCAGTGGCTCTCAAACTTGAGTGAATATCAGAATTACAGCCATCCATCTTTCTCAAAATACAACCACCCCAACACAGTAACTTCCAGATGACAGAAAGCAGATGTGTATGGGCACAGGCATTGCGAGGATGGGGTAAGTAACCGGTAAGAGCAGACTCTGCCAAGAAACCACCCACCCCCTTCACTGTACGGAAATCAATGAGTGAAGCAGGAAATCTCTATGGAGCTGAGTTGAGAACACGCACCACTTCTTCTTCAAGTATCTTGGAGAAGCGAGGTAGACCTTTTAAAATTAGAAAATAAATAATAAAATACGTGCCAGATCAAAGCAGATGTTTTTGTCACATGTTTCTTGCACGGAGTCAGTTGGCTCTACTAGCCTGGAGGCCTGTCCTCCAGAACATCAGTTCTCTTAAAAAGGAGAGGGGTTTAGGGCCAGAGCTCTGTGACTGCTCAAATTGGAATGTTCCTGACCTTTTCCCTTACATGCACCCTTCAAGACTTTTAAAATGCCAATTGTCAGTGACTAGTCACAGAAATAACATGAGGACAGATTCAAGCTGTCTCAGTCAATCCCTCTGACACGTTTGAGGATTTAATTTTACTTGGTTTTTGATTTTTTCTAAAGTTTATTAACTTATTTCGGGAGAGAGTGTGAGTGAGAGGGGGGCAGAAAGAGAGGGAGAGAGAAAATCCCAAGCAGGCTCCGTGTTGTCAGCACAGAGCCCAGTGAGGGGCTCAGTCCCATGAACGTGAGATCGTGACCGGAGCTGAAACCAAGAGTCAGACACTCAGCTGACTGAGGCACCCAGGTGTCCCCATTTGTGAGATTTTACAGCTCATTTTGTTAAAACTTGTTGTATTTTCTATCTTAGGGTAGATATTGAACTTACTGGCCTTAGGTAAAAATGCTTGTATTCTTACCATTACATTTGATTATCAGGTATTCAAATTCTCATCCTAGAGCAATTTCTACTTTATTTAGTAACTAGATGTGAAGACTAGATTTCACTTCATAACCTAAATGTTCATTGATTCATCCAACAAATCATTTTATAAACTCTGTATGTTCCTGGTGCAGGGGTTTAGTCTCAGGAAAGAAAAAGTCCCTGTGTTCACGGAAGATAGAATGACAGGAAGTGATAAATGTTGTAAAGAAGGAAGTGAGGTAAAGGCTGAAGAACGACAGAAGAGGTGATGTTTGAACAGATACCTGGACGATGTGAGAGAAAGATTCATGTGAAGAGTCCAGGCAGACACAAGCCACTTCCTTTGTTCCCTTTCCTTGCTTGAAGGTAAATTTGATCCAGTCTACATTCAATTCAGTCCCAAGCATTCAACAGTACCAGCCTAGAGTTTCTGACCCCACATCCCACTTCTCAATGCCTCACCTCTGTCTTCTGTCTTCCACAGAGGTGGCACATGGGAATTTCTTGGTAATGGGGTACAGCACCCTCTTGGATGGCCAGGCTCCACTCAATTTACCATTCTAGTCTTTTTCTCACTTTGCATTTTAACAGATGCTTCCCTATTTTATCCAGAATTTCTAGATAATTTGTATAGTGAGTTCTTTAAACAGTCCATGATATGGCTAGAAAAGGGATTCTGTCTTATTTAATCTTAACAACAGCCCTGTGGAATATATATGTTCTCCCTATTTTACAGATGAAGTAACTGAAGCTTGGAATTGAAGTAAGAGCTTGCTCAAGGTCGTACAGCTAGTAAGGGCTACAGCGAAACTACACCCAAATCAGAGAGACTCAGAAGACTGCCTTCATCCTCATCAAACTATATTACCTTTCTACATAACTACTAAATTTGGTCTCTTCACAAAGACAATTTCATGGGATTCTATGGGGACTTTACTTGCTTTGCACCACACTGTGATCCAGGAGTAGAGAAGGAGATTGTCTTGGCAGAATGAAAAGCAAAATCCTGGGAGTTACCCCTCTTTGCTTTCCTCATCTTCTAAATGAAAAACACTCTTCATTGCATACTTGGAGTAAGAAAATCAACTAACCTAATTGTATATATTAAAACTTCACTCTAGAGCTCCATTAAGCCCAGCACAGGCATTCATTACATTTACCTAAGGACTTGAATTTATAAAAAGTTTTTAGTTTTCAGTACACGAAGCCAGAAATAAGTCTAGCAAAACTGGCATTCTCTAAGGAGTTAGAGCCTACCTGCTTTCTCTCGTCTGGCTCCTGGAACCTTGACTGCAATAGTTGAGATGACTCTACCTAGCCCAGGTATCGATCCACAAATAACTTGCACGTTGTGGGGATTGGCTGAGGGGGTGCACGGGGAGAGTAATACCTTCATGGGATTTCCTGAAGACAACCAAAGGATTGATACTGAATGTGTCATACTATGGCATGAGAACTGTACAGTTTGTTCTCTAGTTAGCCTGCACGTAGTTGTACTCGACAAAGCACACAGGATATAAGGTGGAGACCAGGAGCCGCACGATGAGGTGAAACGAACAGGGATTGGAGTTTATGGCCTAGATGTGGATTTGACCTTCACCTCTTACTAGCTCTGTGATCTTGAGCAAATCTCTGAAGTCCTCATAGGCTCAATTCGTGTCTAAAATGAAGACAGTCTGGATTTCTTCAGAGAGAATTATGGCAAACCTTGCTTTTGTCCGCCATCTTCCTCCCTATAAAAGTTGTATGTATCAGGCTCTTTCTTCCTGACCAACTGTAATGTTTTCTGTAAGAAGGCTAAGCTCCGATGCATAATATATTTAGATAGTAACAGGATTAATGAGCAGTTGCAACTTGGGATCACACGTGAGTTTTTTTCCCAGCGATCTTTACCAACTGTGTTCTGTTGAAAATCCTCTCCCACTGATACACTGCCTCAAGGGCATCTCTTCCAGATTTGATGACTTTCCAGCATTACTTCTTTGTTCAAACAGTCTCATTCTGGATTCCATTGTAAGTTAGCTCTTTTCAAATTTTATTCTCACATGCTCTCAGGGTCAACTTCACAGGCATGTGACCCCTGCACTCATACAGGGCCCGTCTCCGGTCACTATCTTGAAATTCCTCATACTTTTGAACAAGGGGCCCAGTATTTTCATTTTGCATTGGGCCCAGAAATTATATCACCGGTCCTGCATGTTCTATTCAAGCTCTATTCAAGCTATTCGAGTTCTATTCAAGTTCTATTCAAGCTCTTCTCTATTGAAGTTCTATTCAAGCTCTTCTCCTCCCCCTAGTGCTGGGTAGACTTGGGTCTCTGGGGGTCTTAAGATGGGGGACTCTGTGTGTCCTCTCTCACCATTCTCTCTCTCCCTTCTCTGCCCTTACTCCTCTGGTGTTGAACCACGGAGGAGAGTGAGGAGCACAACAATCTCCTCACATGATTGTCTGTATCAAGGTTATGGTCCCCTCTCTTGTGAGAATCAACTTGAACTGCCCCTGTCTTCTTGATGTGGCTGGGGCGGGGGGGTGGAGGTGGCCCCTCTGGACAGTGTTGAGGAGACTGGCTCAGTCCCATCTGTTCCCGAGGCCCAATGCTCTTCTGGCTCCCTTGGCCCTTGCCTGGCCCTCCTACGCAGCACTCTGCTGCTCACACTTTGGGTGACGTGTGCAGTCTAATTCCTAGTATCTAGCTCCTCTGAATTGTACCCTATAGGGTTCAATGCTTTTCTTCCTAGTGCATCAGGATCTCAGCTAAAATTCTTGCACTAGCTCATAGCTTACTGCCAAACAAGTGACCACTGGGCTAGCAGAGACCACAGACCAAGTCGTTAAGTGTTCACGTGCTTTCTTTTCCTGCTCTCTGCTCCCCGCTGCCTGATGTCAGGCTTGATGGATGAGCAGACCCAGATCCCCTCTGAGGCAGCAGGGGCAGCCAGCCCAGCCTCACTCACTGGCCTTAACTCCACACTCAAGGGCTAAATTGTGCTGTGGGTCCAAATGAGTTTAATTGCCTGATAACCTTGGTAGCTTTATGTTTTATTTATTTCTGAAAGACAAAGAGAGGCAGAAATGGGGGGGGGTGCGGCAGAGAGAGAGGGAGACATAGAATCTGAAGCAGGCTCCAGGCTCTGAGCTGTCAGCACGGAGCCTGATGTGGGGCTCGAACTCACGAGCCCAGAGATCATGACCTGAGCCAAAGTCGATGCCCAATGGACTAAGCCACCCAGGTGCCCCTAACCTTGGTAGCTTTAAATAAAAGTGAAAGCAACCCAGAATTCAAACCATCTTAGAGCACTCTGACCCTTGTACTGACATTACTTAGACAAAGTAAACTTGAGTCTGTGAAACCATTATATACATTAGGTTATAGGTATTTATACCAAGTATTTATCAGGTATTTCATACCAAGCCCCTCTGTTTAAATTGCTGGGGAAACATTACAGCAAGAGTAACTGTAAGAAAAGCCTTGTTCTGGTCCAGAAGTTTGGTTTAAACTCCTCTGCTGCTTGGTTTCCCAGCCCTACTGACATTCCTGGTGCAACCTGCTCTTTCTGTCCTCTGGAGGCTGAGGCTTATACTGAGATCCTTACCATTATCTGAAGAAAGGCTCATGCCTTTTCTAAGCACTTAAGCCAAAACTCACTGAAAGCACTGAGTCTCTCTCTCGTTCTCTCTCTCTCTCTTTCTTTTAAATATATGCAATTTTCTATTCATGCTTGCATGAAATAGACTTTCAAGGATACTATATGTTCTCATGTAAGGAGCCAGTTTCTAGTCTCAAATAAAATGTGGCACTTGGTCGTTAGTACAGTAAGGGAACAGGGCTGGTTCCGCATCCATTCTTTCTCGTGAGCCCTTCTCCAGAGAACCAAGCACCACGGTAAATTTGGTGCACATTCTTCTAGTACATGTGTGTGTTCAAGTATGGTATTGTTTTGTGTCCTTTCAAAACATGTATCAATATTATAAGACTTTACATATGAGTCTATCATTTCCTGTTTTCATTTATCATTTTGTTTTCCAGGTTTACCTGTGTTGACTAATATATTAAGTAAGGACTACATTATGATTTTGTGAACTCTATTTGCCGTGATTTTTATTTGCCTCCCTTCATTCTGTCTTTTGTTAGAGTATTTCATCTTTATTCTCTTTTTATTCGTCACTGACTTGGAAATAATACATTTTATTTCTACTATATTAGTGATTACCCTTTACGTTTAACACACATATTTTGCAAATGTCTGACGATGATCAACACCTCAACCCACATCCTGAACTGTAGAATATTTTAACTCCAATCCTCCCCTATCTTCCAGGTTTTGTTTTTCACATGTATCTGGTTTTAACCTTCAAAATCATAGTAATTATTAGTATTGGGGTGCCTGAGTGGCTCAGTCGGTTAAGCATCTGACTCTTGATTTCGGCTCAGGTCATGATATTGTGATTCGTGAGTTCGAGCCCCGTGTCCGGCTCTTTGCTGTTAGCACAGAGCCTGCTAGGGATTCTCTTTCCCTCTCTCTGCCCCTCCCTGGCTTGCTCTCTCTCTCTCTCTCAAAATAAACAAAACTTTAAAAAGTTATTAGTATTATTAGTCAAAATTTACTTTGAATTATCAATAAATTTATCTTTTTTTGCAATACATGTTTTCTTCATGTCCTTGCTAATTCAATATTCTTCTACATATAGGTCAAGCATTTTTAGTAAGCATCTGTGAGTACTAAACTCTCTTAATCTTTTTACCTTCCAAAATACCTTTGTCTTTATTGTTGAATGATATTTAGTTGCTTATAGAATTTTGGACAGTCATTTTTCACCAGTGTTGTGAAATATTATTTTACTTTTCTGATAACCATGTGCTACTTTTAACAAATTACTATTTGAAACATCGATTCATGTTTCTTGAAGTTGTTTTTTCTCTTTATAATAGCATTGGTGATTCTTTCTCTTTCATGTTTTATAGTTATTGACCTGACCAATGTGCTTTTACAAAAGGCCTCTTTTTTTTTCAGTTCAGGAAAAATTTCGTCCATTATTCTTCAAATATAACTTTGTCCCGTTCTCTGCATTCTCCCCTCCCAAAAATCTTCCAAAATATATGCTAGAGCTTTTCATTTTTAGCGCTGTGTGTTCTTAATTCACTTTCTTTTTATCCTCTATGCTGCCTTTTAGTTGCTATTTTTATACTGCACAAATTTACTATTTTTCACTCTATACATCGATTTTTCTGTTCTTTGGGCTTTTGAGTTGCAACGGCTATATTAATTTCCAGATTATCTTTTTCGTTCTGCCAAAGGTTTGCTATTTTTTCACTGTCGATATATGTCATTCTTTCTTAAAACATTTCAGACATGCTTATTTTAAATTCTCTTTGGTATGGTTCTATCCTCTTCAGTTCTTGGGAAGGCACATCTCCCAGCAATGTCTACTCTCCCGATTCTTTGTTTTATCATGTAACTTTGAACATTTTTATTAGTATTATTTCTTACCGTGAGCACTTTTCATTGGATTGTTTTTCCTTGGAGCCTCCTGTTTCCTGGTTGCCGCCTGATTACAGAGTGGTTGGTGTTCGCCCGTGCTGGGAGCCAAAGGGTTCCTCCTGTGCCGGGTCTCTTTTATGTTAAGTTCTTACTTGGTGCCTCTCCACCATGGAGGATCATGAACTTAGACTTCACATGCATGCATGGTGCAGGAGCAGGGTTCAGATTTCTCACGAACGGCTCTTTCTCTCCCATCCACCAGAGGGGCAGGCCAACTTCCTTTGGCTTTCTCACTGGAGGTGCCTTTCAGGGATCCTGTCTTCAGGCACACACACTGGCAGCAAAACTAGGTCCCCACGTCTGGTCTCACACGCAGAACTAGTTCCTGGTAGCAATCTGGCCTCAGCTTTCACTCACAGTCCTGACCTGGACTTTTCTGCTCATTTCTTGGTTTTGAGCTGAAGTGTATATTAAACACTTAGAAAAATTATATTCAGCATTTCTACATGCCAGAGGTTAAAGAGGTTTTTCTCTCTTCTGCAGCAGCTTAGTCCACTTTACTGACCTCAAAGACAAGAAGTTCGTCATCAACATCATCCCTAATGAGGTTTGCTTCATTTAATTAATATAAGGTGGAAAACTCCTGCCAGTGGCTATAAGTAAGCTACACATGACTTTTCCTTCCATTTGATTGTCTCTGCTGCTTTCTCGCTTTTGCATTCTGTCCACATCACCTCAACGGAGGGCCTTTTCTTTCGGTGGGGAGAATGATTTTCATTTTCAACGTGGGCTGGAAAGGATTCCCCACGGGGTCAAATACATTATCTTCCCTATTTAATATGCACATCTTTTCTGGGGGCAGCAGTGCAGAGTATTTAACCTTGAGTTCTTTCACATCTAGTATTGGGTAGATGACACTTTCACCTACATTATCTCATTTGACCCTCTTAAAATCCAGCTATTACTATCTTAATCGTATATCTGGGAACACTGGGATTCAGGCGATAATTAACTTATCTAAGGTTAGTAACTAATGAAGCTTCCCTTCCTCCACCGTGAAGGAACCCTACCAGGAAACATGGGCCACTTGGAGGCCCTTTCCTCTCCTACTATGGTATCTTTAAGGCTGCTCTCCATCCAAGAACCTATACTTATAAACCCACTCAAAGAATCCCCTGTCTGATCTTACCTTCGGTTTTGTGTTTCAGAAGCAACGCCAGAATTCTTTGGAGATAATTATGATAATGGATACAAAAATGATTCTGAGAAATGCATTCATTGCTCTCTGAAAAGATGTGTGCTGCAGTCCTAAGCTTCTTAAATTTATTATCTGAAATTTCGAATTTTGGCAGTCTGCTATAAAATTCTAGAAACTGGCTTCATAGACTCAATATATTTACATGAAGATGTATCAGTTTGATAATTATATATCATGAAATGTTACATATCTTAATCCCCAAACATTCAGTTGGTATACTGATGTAAAAGTCATAAAATTCTGAAACTTGCTTTGGCTCTAATCTTTATAATGAAAATTTAAAAAAAAAAAAAAAAGCACTAATGTTCTGCACCTCAAGGCCCTCAGTTTACCCTGTCATCTTTGTTCCTCCTACCCCTGCAGTAAATGATCCCCTCAAATCACCCAGTGATGTGTGCTTTCTCCCTATCTTATTTACCTTGTGGAGTTAATGACAAAGGAGATTTGGGCAGTTTGGAGGGGTCAACTCTCCATTTCTTTTTGGTGCCTTCAAGGTGCCTGGTGAGACTATGCCTCTGTTTTCTCCTGCCTTACCTTCTACACAGAAAAGCACGTCACCCTCCCTGCATTTGTCCTGTGGCTTCAATATATGAAAACTGATCAAAAGTAGAAATCGCAGCTTTTCATAACATGTAGCAGCAGGGGTTTTATGCTTAAAGGAGACAGAAGAAAAGAGAACAGAAACACACAAACTGACAGCTAAACCCACAGGGTCTAGAAAACTTCAAGGTTTCATCTCTAGAATCTTTTAAAAAGAGAAAGCCCACGCCCCGAAGGTTTTCACCTCTGGGTATTAACGTACAAAGATATTCTTGACACCGCAGGCAGACGGGTCTGATGTTTCACAGTTATGGGCAGGTTTCCTCAAGTCGTGTTTTGCCTAATACTCTGTTCAATATCATCCTTTACATCGGTGATTTCAGCCAGTGCTGCACTTTAACATCTTCCAGATCTTGAAATAACTCATTGCTATAACTGAATGCTTGTGTCCAAATTCACTTATGGATTTATCCCATGTGATGGCATTTGGAGGTGGGGACCTTTGAGACATGATTGCCGCATGATGGTGAAGATCTCATGGATGGGATTAGTGCCCTTAAAAAAAGAAGCCCCGTAGAACTCCCTTGCCCCTTCCGAGAAAACACGGCATCCGTGAACCAGGAAGTAGGTTTTCACCAGCTCCTCAGTAGACAGCAAAACTGCTGGCATCTTGATCAGGCCTTTCCCAGCCTCCAAAACTGGGAGAGATAAATTTCTATCATTTATAAGCCACCCGGTCTATGGTATTTTTGTTATGGCAGCACGAATGGACTAAGACACTCATCCTGCTACTCTGGGGAATTCTAATCCTACCGCAGCTAAAACTTCACCTCACCTAAAACCACTGACTAGGTGGAGAAAGGAAATAGATGATGATCCTTAATTATTGCCTTGATACAGATGCTCAGTAACATCTACCCACTCAGTGTCCTGTAAAATGTTTTTAGGGTGGAAGGATATTTGAGAGCTATGTTTATTCTGGTTCATAAGGGTAAGTGTGTGTGTGTGTGTGTGTGTGTGTGTGTGTGTGTGTGTGTATTGCTGTACTTCCTAACACCTTCTGAAAACTCCTTTCATTTTGTCAGTTTCAGAATCTCTGCTCTCAAGAAAGGAAATTTGAGACACCTGGCTTTTGTTCTGCACATATTGTCTTACTGTTAATCTCTGGTGCCTCTTGCTCTCAGTACTTACTAAAAACATCGTGTAACGTGTTTGGAAGAAGAATGTCAAAATCCGTACAGTATTGCTGAGAGAATTAAAAAAAAATTCTCCAGAGAAAACATCTGACATACACAAAAAATATCTTAAACCCCCATTCACAACAAGAAAAATAATCCCTTGAAAGAAAGCTAGGAAACCACTGAAAAATAAACAGTATTTTGGACGTTGCCCAAGACAAAGTGAATCATAGTGATTTATTGTAAAGGCATTTTATAGCTCTACATTCAAATGGAAGAAAGGACCAGGTGGGGAGTGTTTCTGATTTTTACAAATTAGCCAGGACATTCAGGAAGCAGTGGCTTATTCTGATTTTCTAGTTGCCTTTTTAAGTGTTTTTTAATGGATTCTCAATACTTTGCATGACTTCTGGCACTCCCACCCAGAGAGGATACACAGCATATAGGGAAGAATTCAAGCACCATATGGATAAATATCTGGCTTCAGGTCAGTGAGTCAGTGGCAGGGCCAGATCCTAAGTCTACAAACTTTAAATTATCATGGTTTGATTGATTTCCAACCAGAGAGTTGAGCTTTGCGATTTCCAGAGACAGACTATTGATGCGTTAACCAATACCTCAATAACTAATCATGAAATAATTATTAAGGGAGCACTTTTATTTTGCACTGTTTGGGAGCAAGTGGGAGTAACCTTGATCTGTCTTTGTATAGCTAGTGCTAATCTGATTGGGAAGATGCACTGTTTAGTACGTATTAGACACTAAGCAATAAGCAAGCTGTGAAAGTCAGTGTTATCAGCATAATTAATGTTTTACAGGTGTAACTTTCTTTCAGGTTCTCAGATGTGGAAGATCTGGGAAAACAAACTAGCTAGGAAGGCTTCCAGCACAAATGAGATTAAATGAGCCAGCGGGAAGTGCAGATGCCTTATTGGCAGAGAACACGTAAGAGACGCTGTGACAAGATTTATGGCATGTGGCAGCAAAACACAGGGAAGAAAGGCCTACTTGGGGAAGCAAGACGGGTGGAGAAGTGTAGGGCCATCCTACACCTCCATCTTCGCAGACCGCACAAATGTCCACACATCCTAAACTTCAGCCACTTTTGACCACATGTCATTAACTGTATCCATGTATTTATTTATTTTTTCATTGAGTCGCCCAAGGAATGTTTATGGAATGCTCACCTTATGCTAATATTGTACCAGTCACTTGAGGGTTCAAGGGTGAGTAGGGGATCATTGTAACACGTTGGTTACAAACATGGTTTTGTAGTCAAATAGACTTGGTTAAGGTCTGGCTCTGCTAACGATAACCTGAACAACTTATTTAACCTCTCAAAGAATTTGTTGTGTTGTCACCAAATAAGAATGCTTCATGGGGTTGTTATAGTCAGTATGCTTCTGCCTAGCCTTCATTCTTTCTTATCAATTTCCTTTATAGACTCTGGACCAAGAAGTTGACATAGAAGCCTCTGAATTTCCCTCTTCCCCAAAATCTACTGAAATGTGCACCTAAAATGGAATAGTTCCCTCTGAGAGAAATCCAGAAAACAGTTGAGGGGTCCTTACACATCAGGCAAATGAAAAAATACCATATGAAACTGGTATGGCTGAGACACATCCTTGCCGTCAACTGCATCCGTGGCACAGTGCTACACAGTCAGAAGAGAAGTCTAAACCTCAGCTTCTCTCTGAGGCACAAAGGGTTTGTACTGCACATCAATTGCCCCAACTTTTAAGGCTCTCATCCAAGAGATGGAGCCCCTGGACACCTAGCTCTGAAAGCCAATGGGGCTTGTGTTTAGGAGTCCCACAGGACTATAGCAAACAAGGAAGCAGTTCTTAATGAGTGCATGAGCACTCACTGTAGCTATCCTTCCAGAGCTTAGTACAGAGGAAAGAGGCAGAAAAGCCCATCTCCCCAGTCTTTTCCTAGAGGAGTTTTCACCCATTACAAGATACCACCCAAGGTTGATTTTCTAATTAGCACTCACGTGTCTGCTGGCTAAGATCCTCCCTGGATCCCAACATTGCTGGTGGGTATTTCCCCCCCACCGTCTCCCTCTGGCTCACTCCAATAATATAACCAGATCACCAGCCACTCTCTAGAATGAGCTTGTCTACACATCTGATATGCCAGCTTTTGCAGATGCCACTGAGGGACAGGCCCCTGGAATGCCTAGCTCTCTGATAGCCAAATGGGGCCTGCATTCATGAGTTCCCTAGGACTAGAGCAAACAAAGAAACAGTTATTAACGAGTGCACATGTGAGCACTTGCCATAGCTATTTTCCCAGGACTCAGAGCAGAAAAAGTGGGCAAAAACACTTGCCTTCCTATTCCTTGCAGGAAGGAGTTTAATGGCATACCTTCCCAGCTGCTGCCTGAAGGTCTGGCTTCTAATCAGCCTGCATCTTGGTGCTGACTGTGATCCTCCATTTTGGGGTACTGGTGGGTCTTGGTACACCCTAGGAACTGGGAGCTGGTAAAACAGCAGCTTGGACAATCACAAAGACTTGAGAGGCAACAAAACTCAGGCTGGGCTGGTTGACAAGATTCATCTCCTATGCGAGACCTCTCTGTCAAGACTGAGAGGTGGCTGTTGTATTTAATGTATAAAAACCAATACAGAGATAAAGGAAAATAAAGAACGTTCCAAGCAAAAGAAAAAAGGAAGCCTCCAGAAATTGATCTTAATGAAAGGGAGGTAAGTGATTTACTTGATAGAGACTGTTCAAGAGAACAGTCATAAAGACGCTGATTGAGGTCAGAAGGACAACGTATGAACAAAGCAAGAATTTCAACAAAGAGATAAAAACATAAAAAAGTACAAAATAGAAACCAGAGAGCAGAAGAATATAATGACTGAACTGAAAAATCCACTCAAGTGGTTCAAACACTGACTATCAGATCAAATGAAAGAAAGAATGCATCCAATTAGAGAAAAAAAAAAAGAATGAAAACAGGAAGATAGCTTAAGGGACTTATGGGACCATCAAGGAGACCAAAATACATATTATAGGGGTCCCAGAAGTAGAAGAGAGATATTATTATTCAAAATATTTTTTAAAAAAGTAATGTGTGAAAAATTCTCTAACCTGATGGAAAAAAAAAATCCAGATCCAGAAAGTACGAAACAAGAGGAACCAAAAACACATACAGACACACATTATAAATTGTCAAAAGTTAAAGATTAAGAGATAATATTAAAAGAAGCAAGAGAAAAGCAATGTGGTATGTATAAAAGAATCTTAATCTTATACTATCAGCAGATTTTTCAGAAGAAACTTTTTAGGCTGGAAGGAGTATCATGATATATTCAAAGTACTAAAAGAAAAAACTGCCAACCAAGATCCTCTATCTGGAAAACGTGTCCTTCAGAATTGAAGGAGACATAGAATTTCTCAAACAAAAGCTCAAGGATTTCATTACCACTAGATTGGTCTTATAAGAAATGTGAAAGAGAGTTCTTCAAGCTAAAAGAAAAGATGCTAATTAGTAACATGAGAACATATGAAAGTATTAAACTCACTGGTAAAGATAAATATATAGTTTAAATCAAAATATTCAAACATTTATATGGTGGTAGGAAAATCACTTATAACTCTAGTATAAAGGTTAAGAGACAAAAGTATTATAAATAAGTATAACTGCAATAATCTGCTAATAGATACACAATATAAAAATACGTAAATTGTGGGGCCCCTGGGTGGCTCAGTTGGTTAAGCATCTGACTCTTGATTTTGGCTCAGGTCATGATCTTGAAGTTTGTGAGATCAAGCCCCCATCAGGCTCTGCTCTAACAGTGCAGAGCCTGTTTGGGATTCCTGCTTTTTCTCTCTCTCGACCCCTTCCCTGCTCACACACGCTCTCCCCCCACCATCTCTCTCAATATAAATTTTTAAAATGTGTAAACTGTAACATCAAAAAACGAAACATACAATGTGGAAGGTAATGTAAACATGAAGAACTTTGTATGTATTCAGGCTTGTCATTAGCTTAAAATAGATGGTTATAACTAGAAGATGTTTTATGTAAACCTACTAGGAATCAAAAGTAAAAACTTACCATAGACACACAAGAGATAAAAAGAAAGGAATCTATGCATACCAATACAGAAAACCACCAATGTTCTGTATTGAGAAGAGAATGAGAGAGGAAGAAAGGGACAAATGAATTATATAACAGTCAAAAAACATTTAACAAAGTAGCAATAGTAACTCCATGTCTATAAATAATTACTCTAAATGTAAATATATTAAATTCTCCAAAGACAGTCATTATATAATGAAAAAGTTCATATATGTGTATGTATATATTTACAAATGTCATCTTCTCTTGATATATATATCTTGACATATATCTTGATATATCTTGATATATATATATAAGAGAAGATGACATTTGTAAATAGTTACACATCCAAGAGTGAGGCACCTAAAAATATAAAACAAATACTGGCAGACCTGAAGGGAGAAATAGACAGCAATACAATAAAAGTAGGAAAATTTAATACCCCACTTTCATCATTGGATAGATCATCCAGATAGAAAGTCAGTAAGAAAACATTGGACTTAAACCACGTGTTAGACCATATGGACCTGACAGATACATATAGAAATATTCTATGTGGGGGAAGCTTTAAAGCTTGCCTCCAATGAGTCAACGGTTACTTAATGAGCATCTACTATATTCCAGGTGTTGTACAATTAGATAGTGGCATATGTCATCCTCCTTCTCCGCCCCCTCACCTATCAACACTTAGTGAATAGATTCTATGCATGACACACTTTTAAAATATTCCATTTTGGAGGATGATGGGACTGTTCTGTATATTGATTGTGTTGGCTGTTATGGTTGACCAGACTGGGGTGGATAGAGAGAGGCTAGCCATGTAAGGCCTGTGCTGACCAGTGCCTCCAGTTCCCCTTGAATAAATGGAGGCATCCATGAGCACACTCCTGTCACTTGCATCCTGATGACTTGGCCTTTGGAGCTTCTCCAGTGACTTACTTGAGTTGTTTGGAAATCATAACAGTCTCCTCTCATCTTCATGAAGACTCAAATTTGGAAACAACAGATAACAAAAATGTGTCCAGAAGAAGAAGAAGAAGAAGAAGAAGAAGAAGAAGAAGAAGATGATTTTGTGTAATAGCAACAGAATACACATTCTGTTCAAAGGTACATAGAACATTCTCTGGGAAAGATCATATGTTACATTATAAAACAAGTGTTAATAAATTAAAGAACACTACAATCATTTCAATAACCTTTTCTGCCCACAATGGTATGAAAGTGGAAATAAGTAACAGGTGGAAAACTAGAAAATTCACAAGTGTGTGGAGGTTAAACCACATACTTTTGAATAATTGAAGAGTCAAAAAGAAATTAAAATTTGAAATAAAAAATATCTTGAGCAAAGGAAAATGGAAACAGAGAATAATAAAATGTATAGAATGCAGTAAAAGCAATTCTAAGAGGAAAGTTTATAGCAATAAACACTTATGTTAGGGAAAAAAAAGAAATATCTCAAGTAAACAACCTAATATTATACCTCAAGTGATTAGAAAAAGAGGAACAAACTGTTACCAAGTTAGTAGAAATGAAAATGGTCACAGTGGAAATAAATGAACTGGAGACTAAAAAGGCAATAGAAAAGATAAACAAAACTAAAAGCTGGTTTTCCTAAAGATAAAAAAAGCTGACAAATTTTTAGCTAGACTAACAAAAAAGAGAAGACTCAAATATATAAAATCAGAAATAAGAGTAAGACATTATAACTGATAGCACAGAAATGCTAAGAATCATAAGAAACTATTAGGAACAACTCATATCAACAAATTAGATAGCCTAGAAGAAATGGATAAATTCCTAGAAACATATAACCTACCAATCATGAGGAAACAGGAGATCCAAACAGATTAATTACTAGTAAGGAGATTGAATCAGTAATCAAATATTTTCCAATAACTACAAAAAAGCCCAGTACCAGATGGCTTACTGGTATGTCAAACATTTAAGGAATATTTAATACCAATTCTTCTCAAACTCTTCTAAAAATTAGAAGAGGAGAGAATACTTACAGACTCATTTTATGAGGCCAGCATTACCCTGACACCGAAGCCAGACTAGGACACTACAAGAAAAGAAAATTATAGGCCAGTATCTCTGATAAACATAGATGCAAAATCTTCAACAAATATTAGCAAAGTGAACTCAACAATAAATTTAAGGAAAGAATCATACACCATGATCAAGCGGGATTTATTCCAGGGATATACGGATGGCTCAGCATCCATAAATATGTCAATGTGTTAAACTGCATTACCAAAATAGAGCATAAAAATTATATGGTCACCTCAACAGACACAGTAAAAGCATTGGACAAAATTTAACATCTTTCTATGATCAAAACTCTCAACAAGTTATTTATAGAAGAAATGTACTTCAACATTATAAAACGTATCTGTGACAAGCCCAGAGCCAATATCGTACCTAACAGTGAAAAGCTGAAAGTTTTCGTTTTAATCAGAAACAGGACAAACCCTAAAGATTTCACCAAAAAAAAAAAAAAAAAAAAAAAAAAAAAACCCGTTGGAAAAAATAAGTGAATTTCTAAAGTTGCAGGATACAAAACCGACATTTTCTATACATTAACAATGAACTATTAGAAAGAAAAATGAAGAAAACAATTCTATTTACAACAGCATCAAGAACAAAATTTTTAGGAATCAGTTTCACCAAAGAAGTGAAAGATCTAGACACTGAAAACTATGGAACACTGGTAAAAGAACCTCAAGATGACAAAAGTAAACAGAGGTATTTGATGTTCATGGATTTGGAGAATTAGTATTGTTAAGATGTCCATTCTCCTCAACGTAACCTTCAGATTCAACACAATCCCTGTCAAAATTCCAACTGAATATTTCACAAAAACAGAGAAGACAATCCTAATATTTGTACGGTGCTACAAATAACCTTGAATAGTCAAGGCAATCTTATGAAAGAAGAACAAACCTGGAGGCATCACACTGATTTCAAACATTACAAAACTCTAGTAATCAAAAACAGTACGGTCTTGGCATTAAAACAGACACATACGTCCATGGAACAGAACAGAAATGGTCAATTAATATTGGACAAAGGAAACAACAGTGTATAATGAGGAAGTGATAGGGTCTTTAATATGTGGTGATGGAAAACTGGATATCCACATGGAGAATAAAGACCCCTTTTTACACCACACACAAAAGCCACCTCAATGTGGATTAAAAACTTGAACACGAGACATGAAACCATATAACTCCTTGAAGACAACATTAGGGTAAGTTCTTTGACATTGGTTTTGGCAATAGTTCTTTGATTTCATTCCTAGCAAAGGCAACAGAAGCAAAAATAAACAAGTGGGACTATATCAAACAAAAAAACTTCTGCAAAGCAAAGGCAACTAACAAAATAAAAATGCAGACTACAAAGTGGGAGAAAATATTTTCCAATTTAATAAGGTGTTAATACCCAAACTACAGAAGGAAAAAAATACACTCAATGGCAAAAAAATCAAATAATTCAATTAACAGTTTTCCAAAGATATACAAAAGGCAAACAGGTACATGAAAATGTACTCAATATCACTCGTCATCAGAGAAATGCAAATCAAAGCCACAAGAGATATCCACTCACACCTGTCACAATGTCTATTATCAAAAATGTCAGAAAGGATATGGAGCAAAGGGAACCTATGTACACTATTTTATGCAAACAATGTAAATTGGTACAACCACTATGACAAATTTTTTAGTCACTCACTTGGGAAATTAAAAATAGAACTACCATATGGTCCAGCAATCCCACTTCTGGGTACATACTTTTAAAAAGGAAGTCACTGTCTTGAAGAGATATATGCACTCCCATGTTCATTGCAGCAATATTTACAATAGCCAAGACATGGAAACCCTAAAGTGTCTGTCAATGGCTCAACGCAAAAAGAAAATGTTATCTATCTATCTATCCATCCATCCATCCACACATCCACACACACGGAATTGGATATTATTCAGCCTTTAAAAAGAAGGAAACAATGCCATTTGCAAGAACCTGGATGGTCCTAGAGGGCATTATGCTAAGTGAAATAAGCAGAAAGAGAAAGACAAATACTGCATCGTACCACTTATATGTAGAATCTAAGAACAAACACAGAGCTCCTAGTAATGGAGCATAGAAAGGTGGTTGCCAGAGTCTGGGGGGGCGGGGGAAATAGAAAGAGGTCAGTAAAGGGGCGCCTGGGTGGCTCAGTTGGTTAAGCGTCCGACCTAAGCGACTTCAGCTCAGGTCACGATCTCATGGTCTGTGAGTTCGAGCCCCACGTCAGGCTCTAGGCTGATGGCTCAGAGTCTGGAGCCTGCTTCCTATTCTGTGTCTCCCTCTCTCTCTGCCCCTCCCCCGTTCATGCTGTCTCTCTCTGTCTCAAAAATAAATAAATGTTAAAAAAAAATTTTTTAAAAAAGAAAGAGGTCAGTAAACATTACAAACTGTCAGTTGTAAGATGGATAAGGTCTGAGTATCTAATGTGTAACATGGTGACTATGGTTAATAATACTGGGTTGTATCATTAAAATGTGCGAATAGAGTAGCACCTAAGTGTTTTTTTTTTACCAGAAACAGAAAATATAAGAGTAGAAGGTAAATATGAGGTGATTGACATGTTAATCCACTCAATGGTGGGAGCCCTTTCACAATGTATATGTATATCAAATCATTGTGTGGTACACTTTAAATAATTACAATTTTTTTGTCAATTAAGCCTCAATAAAGCTGAAGAGAATTTTCTTTACAGAAATATTCCTCCCTCTTGTATGAGTGTTAGGATGTTTTCACGTAGTAATTGTTTGATGTGAATCTTCTACAGGGCAGCACCTGGTACATACTATCCTAAATTCCCGGGACTTCCCTGATTCCCAACCACAACTTTGTTGTTGAACTTTTTCTTGGATTCTGTGAATTACTCCACGCCCTCCTCCACCCCGATCCCCCATTTGCTTTCGGTATTTAACTCAGCCAGCATCAGATTCTGTGGCTAATGCATGTTGATGAGGTCTATGAAGATTAAATGAGATATGCCACCCAAGGCATTTAGCACAATGAGTAGCATGCGAGTGTTTAGTAATGTTCACTACACTTATAATTGTATTAAAATAGTCGTATCCTCTGCTCCTACTGTTCTGTCTGTTCAGTGAGTGATGCAGGATGGTAAATGGAGACATGGAGTGATCAAGTGCTAATCAAGTAGGGGATGCTCTGGGCGCACAGAGGGAAAGGGACTTAACACAGAAGAAGGACTCAGGGAACACATCATGGAGAAGAGACACCTAAGAGACACCTATATTTCAACCTAAGTTGAAATATAGAGGATGAACCAGAGAGGGAGCCAGGCAGGAAGGAGTACTGGGGTAGCCAGGGGTCAGCAAGAGTTATTTGAAGCAAGGGAACAATGTATACAAAGATCCCGAGGGAAACAAAGTGAAGTATTTTTATGGAACTGAAACACATTGGTCTGGAGAATGCTGGAGAAGTAACAACAGAACACGCAGAGCTTCATAAACCGGGTTAAGTTTCCACTCTGTCCTAAGAGCAGGGAAGAATTGTTGAAGTATTTAAAGCATGAAAATGACACGATCATGGTCATAAGCTTTAGAAACATCTTCCTTTTCTTTTTTTAAATTCTTTAATGTTTATTTATATTTTAGAGAGAGAAAGAGAGCGCACTCGAGAGGGGAGGGGAAGAGAGACACAGACAGAACCTGAAGCAGGCTTCAGGCTCCAAGCTGCAAGCTGTTGGCACAGCGCCCAATGCAGGGCTTGAACTCATGCGCAGTGAGATCAAGACCTGAGCTGAAGTAGGTCACTTAACTGACTGAGGCACCCGGTGCTTAGAAACATCTTCCTTTTTTTAAAAAATTTTTTAAATGTTTACTTATTTTTGAGAAACAGAGAGACAGCATAAGAGGGGGACAGGCAGAGAGAGAAAGAGAGAGAGGGAGACACAGAATCCAAAGCAGGCTCCAGGCTCTGAGCTATCAGCACAGAGCCCAACGGGGGGCTTGAACTCACGGAGTGTGAGATCATGACCTGAGCTGAAGTCGGCCGCCTAACCGACTGAGCCACCCAGGAGCCCCTGGAAACATCTTTCTGATGTGGAAGAAATGAAGCTTGGATTAGAGCTGCCAAAATCAGCCATAACACTGGCTGCGCATATCTCTGATACACACACTGACATCCATATATAGAAAGAGACAGACTAGGTATTCAAACAACGAATTCAAATTCAAGAAGAATTTGCTCAGCATTAATAGGCTGAAATTAATCACAGGAAAAATCAGTTTTTTTTTTTTATAACTTGAGTGGAAAAATATAATCTTCTACAACAAATGTTAGAAAAGAAATGGCTAGACTCTTTAACATATAGGTTCCCGTTCCACAAAGGTAATAGCCAGGGGAAGATGCTATATTATCTGTAATCTTTAGAATTTGGCCCCCCTTGGCTGGCCTCCGGCAGCACTTCTGACTTGGGCTCTCCTGGTGGCAGGAATGTGAACGTCCCTTAACTTCTCTCTTCATTGCCCCAAGAAGAGCAATGTCAACACGGCATTATCAACTCTTCATATACTTATGCCCACAACATTACTTCCCCCTTTGAGGCCTCATGTCTTAGACAGTTGTAACTTACTGCTTCAAGACCAGGGTGAGTCAAAGTGTAAGGAAGGCCCTCTTTGATTCCACGTTTGCTACTGTACAGAGAATCAATGGAAGGCAGGCAAAACTGAGGGACAGGGACCCCAGTTTCGAGATGATGGTAATCTGAATTTGAAGAGCGGGAATAGGAATGGATTTGAGAAACACTAGGAATGGAGTCAGCGGAACATGGTGGTTTATCGGGAAAGGGTACGAGGAAAAACTGAGGGAAGAGTGAAACCAGGGACGACACCCAGGTTTCTGTCTCGGGTGACTGTGGGCGATGCTGACATTTTATGGAAAGAAACACAGGTAGACGAACAGACATAGTGGAGGATGGAATTCTGTCTGAATGTGCCGCACGTGAATGCCCATTACCATGTGCCAAATGCTCCCATTTCTCTCTCTGTAGAGCCCTCCCCTGCTTCATGATGCAGGAGTGGCCACATGGACCTTACAGGCCTAAAGTTCAAGACTCAGACGTCTTCCCAGCAAGTCTGGATCCCAGAAAGAAAACGATACAGAACCACAGCTTATGCAAGATGAATGCGTAGTGTGGGTAAAAAATAGCTTTTGTTTAAAAAAAAATTTGAAAGCCATTGAGGACATTTGTTTCCTTATGATAACCTAGTCTGTACTTACTGTTACACCGTCTCAGTGGCCTTTGTGTATAGACCACCCACTCTGAGAAAGGACATCAGGGTAGAAGATGCAGATTTGGGAAACTTCAGTAGTTAGAGAGTGATCACATTCACTAGAGACACTGAGCTTTGCTAGAGAGATTACATTTAGAGCAGTAAGAGTGTATAAGTGAAAAGATAAGACCAAGGAATTTGGTGCATACGTAACTGAAGAGCCCAAAGGTGAAACCACAGGACAAGGAGACCATCCAGAAACTGGCAAGAGCAGAAAGCCACTACCACTTTTTGGCTTAGAAAGACCAAGAGAGTTCATTGCCAGCGTCCCTGGCAGAAGCTGGAACCATGGTGGGCAAGAACTGAAGGCGACAGAGCTGCTATGGGAGATGCCACCACCACAGAGACACCAGAGAGGAGAATGAAGACCTGATTTTCCCTTCTTCAAATCCTCCAGACTCCCCCAAGTGCTTCCCAGACTGCCTGTAGAAGCCAGCCTCTCTCTGATACAAAAACCACCTGGATTTCAGACTAAGTCTTCCCTCTGCCGTTGTGCAGCAGCAACCTGATTCCCCTTGAAAAATGAGATTTACCAGCACCAGTAAAGCAACCTCCCAACTGTCTACTGGTTCAAGAGCATGAGGAGCCCAAGTAGCCAAGTAACAGTCCTAATTCCAATTTACTGGTAGCGCTGTTGCTTTTCCTTGGAGAAACATTCCTCACTTGGTTGCAGGAACAGAAAGCAAAAATTCAGACTGTGCTATGAGGTATAATAGTAAGAGTGGCCATGACCAGTTCCACTGCTTAGATCCAGGACCTATATATTGTGACTGTGGAAGAAACAGCATCGTACACTGGTTACTGGCTCAAGGCAGAGACTGGAGCCACAAGTGAGTTTTCACTGGCTCTGGGTTGATATAACCCTTAGGGACATAAAATATCACTGTCGTGTTTAGTGTGTAGGCACAGAAAGATCTAGGTTTAGGTACCAATTCTGCCACGTACTGAGATCTCACACACCTTACGCAACTCTTCTGAGATGTATTTTACTCATGTGTTAACTGAGAACTTATAAATGCCAACAGGATATTGCTTGGATAAATACACGGAAGATGAAAATATCCAGGAAAACGACAAGTCATGAGGTAGAGAGAGTGACTCCAAGCCTCCAAGCTCAGTGAACAAATGACAGGATGGCAGAGAGAAGAGGTGGAGGAAAGTATAGGAAAAGGGCATGAGACCCAGAGAATCAGGGACATTACTTCTGTGTCTTTCCTAATGTTTTCAGTTGGAATGCCTTAGCCTGCAGCCTCCTTCATATATAGAAATCCTGTTCATCTTTCAAAGATCAGCTATGAAGTTCTGCTCAATGAAGTTCTCCAGGAAGTTCTGCTCAACGGGAAACACCACGAACAACTCAAACCGTATTTATTGAGGACTTGCCATGAGCAGACTCCTGTGCTAAGAAATATAATGAGGCCAAGCTATCCAGTGACAAGAAGACACAGAGGAAACTTAAGTGCCTAGTGCTTGCTAAGTGACAGAAGTCAGCCTGAAAAGGCTACGTACTGTACGATTCCAACTACGTGACTTTCTGGAAAAGGCAAAACCGTGGCAACAGTGAAAATGTGGTTTTCAGGGATTAGGAAGGGAAGAAGGGGTGACAAGGTAGAACACAGAGAATTTTTAAGCCATGAAACTATTCTGTATAATAATACAAAGGTGGATACATGCCCTTATACATTTATCAAGATCTATAGAACTCCGCAAAGGGTAAACCTTAATATAAATGATTGGTCTTCATTAATAATAATGTCCCTGTGTTGGCTCATCAGTTGTAACAAGAGGCTGACACCAATGCAAGGTGGTAACAATAGGAGAAAGTGGTGATGGGGGAAGGGTACATTGCAGTTCTCTGAACTTTCTGCTAAATTTTCCTATCAGCCTGAACCTGCTGTAAAAAACCGAGTCCATTAATTCAAAAAGTATAAAATGGGGTCTGCACCCTACTGCTCTAAAATTGAAAACCTGAGGAGAGATGCTGCCCACAAAATAATTTGCATGAGAGTGCACACTATATTAACGCACAGACAATAATTATCAAAATTCAGGTGGGAAAGTACTCTAAGGACTGAGGCGTTGCCTTGATGGAAGGGGGGAGCTTGGACAAGAAAGGAATTTGGGGGCATTCTGAACTATGTGGAATTAGAAGTGCCAAAAATGATATGTTTGAAGCCTCTTGATGACTGTAGTTTGCTTTCGTTTACATGTAATTAGAGTTTTTAATTACCTAGCCTTGGGAAAGGAGAGAAAAATGAATGTCAAATTTGGTTTTGAACAGCAGGTAATAACCTTGTAGTTGTTATTACTAAGCTATTTGCAAGGATAATTTACTTCTTAGAGCTACCTGACTTTGTCTCCCCGAGAAGCTGAAATAGTCAGGTGGGCCCCTAAATCTATTGTAATATCCTCAGGGAAATGACCCTGCTTTTGCTGTCAGGGGTGGTGGGTGCATGGAGGGTGGGTAGTAACATTGAAAACACGGAGTCCTGGCCAAGAGTGGGACTACAAGGCGCATGTCCTTGGTTGCTCAAACAATGTTTGACACTGGTTCTCCCTGGAACAACTCTCCGGTCAAGGCCCGGAATCAGCTAAAACCAGGTCTCAGAAGGTTCATTTATATTTTATTCATCACTGTAATAATTTGTTAAAGCTGCCATAACAAAGGACAACAGAGGAGGCAGCTTAAACAACGGAAATTTAGTTTTTCATAGTTACGGAGGCTGGAAGTCCAAGATCAAGGTGCTGGCAGAGTTGTTTTTGTCTAAGCTGCTCTCCTTGGCTTGGAGATGGATGGCCATCTCTTTCCAGGGTCTTTAAATGATCTTCCCTTTGTGTGTCTGTGTACTAATTTATAAGGACACCTGTCATGCTGGATAAAGACTCACCCTAAATGCCCATTTTATTTTCATTATTTTTTAAAATATTTATTTTGGGAAAGCACAGTGGGGGAGGGGCAGGGGATCTGAGGCAGGCCGTGTGCTGACAGGCTGACACCAGTGAGCCTAATGTGGGGCTCAAGCTCACAAACTGTGAGATCATGACCTGAGCAGAAGTCAGAGGCTCAACCAAACGAGCCACCCAGATGCCCATTTTAACTGAATTATTTCCTCAAAGAGCCTATGTCCAAACACAGTCACATTCTGAAGTATTGATGATGAGAACTTTCACATACATATTTCAGCCCATAATAATCACCAACCATGTGTACTCTGAGACAAATGCTGCCCTCAAGAACCTTATGTTCTGGGACTAAGGGTAGAAAATTATGAGATGATCAGTTATTGCTGTTACTTAACAACAATCAAAATAATAATAGTTAATTATTGAACACTTACTGTTGGCTAGGCACTAGGCTAAGTGCTGTAAGTAGACTGGTGACGTCTGACTTGAGAGCCCCTTACAACCTTCTTTTTTTTACTTCACCAATAAATCAACATTCCTCCTTTTTCGAGGATTAGGTACTTCACGGAGAGATTATCTATCCATGGGTCTCTTGTGTTTCTGCAGATCTTGTGAGCAGAGGCATCGACTGACTTTGTTCTGAACTATCTTTTCAAGGATGTTCATAGAGATAAGTGCCTTGAAAGACAGTGATAGTATCTTCCTCAGGAGTAAGAGCTGGCATAATTATTTCCCCATTATAAAAGGTTTGTGTTCCTTAACCTTCGGGATCCTCTCTTGTAATGCAACCTACTTTGACTACTGATGTAACCTGGCCTCTGTGTGTTGCCTGTAGGACTTGGAGTTCTAGAACTGTTACTTATACTGCTGTGACTAATCAAGTCCTTTGTCTCTGACCTAGGAGTCTTGTGTCTTCTACCAGCATCTTGGAAATGGTAGCAAGCTAACATGTGAGGTTACAGGTAGGGAAAAGTCTCCGAACCTTCACAGTTCTTGATTCGCATTTAGTCTGGCCATGTGAGTAGATTGGGGATAGTGGGGATAAGTCATTGCCACCGAATAGTTAAAATTTACCAGGTCAGTGTCAATGGAACAGAAGTTTCATGTCCACATGTGAAGGAAATCAGGCTGGAACAGAAGTGGTCATGAGTCAGGCTGTAGGAATCAGATTCCCTGCAGAATAGTTGGATGTCTCTGGCAATTAAGAGGGAGTCATGGGAAGATTCAGAGTGGGTGAGGGTGAATGGGACGATGAGGGAGAAAGACAAACAGGTGAATTATTTTAGACTGATTGCATGGTGAAAAGCTTAAAGTACAGGAGGAATGGCTAAGAGAGGTTTTTCTATGCACAAAGTGATAAGAAATTAGACTACAAAGAGGAAAAGAAATTTTAAACACAAAGAGAAAAGGGCTGACGGCAAAAGAATGAACGTTTATTGAGCCTCTGTGTTCCTAATTTGACAAGGAGTATAAGATAGTGACTGATTGACTGACTAGAAGTGGGAGGTTCCCAGTCGTAGGCAAGGTAGCAGGGACGGAGGCAGTGGGCATTGAGGCACGAGCAGAAATGGGCTTCGCACAGGCAGCACATAAGCTGCTGCCTCATTAAGTCTCTCAATGTGAAGTCACGGCGAGAAGCAAATCTTAAGTGACCAGTATGGCAGACTGAGGCAAACCAGAGTGAATGATGGAAAAGTCACCGATAGAGTAGGTACCAGATGTGCTTCGAGGTAAATAAGGAATGCAATCTAGTAGGTCTTACTTTTCCTGCAGGATCTTATACCATATTTTATTCCACTTTTTATTTAGTTCCGTCCAGCTTTTTATTGTGGGCAGCTCAAGTCTCTTCCAGGCAATTTTGTTTGTGTTCATGGGACAGTTCTTCTCTGACCTTCTTCAGGCCTCCCTAGACTAGCTTAGATGCTACATATTCATTGCCCTTTGTATTTGGGGTCAGATTCAAGCTGGAGTCCTGTCGGTTCAAAGAACACTGATTCCATACTTTCCTTGCTAACGTCTTGATTATAATTTCCAGAAAATTACAGAGAAGAGGAAGCTGCAAGAAAGATAGGGGGAAAAAAGTTTGAGGATGACATCAAAGTCTTATATTTAACTGATGAGATTGTTAGTGGCAGAATATGGACTTAGAATAGGGGCCGGTTTGCGGGGAGGAAGAGGTGGGATTTAGGGCCGCACATCTTCCATTCTACATTTTCCTCTTTCATACTTTCATACCTGCCCACATTATTACCACTACCAAAACCTCTTACTCTCTCGCTGTGTTTGTTAAGTGGCCAGGAGTAGTGTCAAAGAATGAACAATGTTCTGAGTTCTGCTTTAGATTTTCAAACCATCAGAAGCACCTTCAGTTTACTTGATCATAATCAGCAGCAGCAGGAAGAAAACAGATAAGCTATTCCAAACCTCAGAATTTAGACTGACTTTTTTATAGTGGATAGGGAACAGAAGGCCTGAATTATAGACTGAAAATGCTTTATTTTTTAAAAAATTTTTAATGTTTATTCTTTGAGAGAGAGAGCATGAGCAGGGGAGGGGCAGAGAGAGAGGGAGACACAGAATCCAAAGCAGGCTCCAGGCTCTGAGCCATCAGCACAGAGCCTGATGTGGGGCTCTAACTCACAAACTGCGAGATCATGACCTGAGCCGAAGTTGGACGCTTAACCGACTGAGCCACCCAGGCACCCAAGACTGAAAATACTTTTAAAAACATAGCAAGATTATTCTAAATCAGATACGTTTGGCGTGGTTAGCAATAAATACAATTAATGCACCATCTCTATCTCCTACATGCTTTTCACCTTTTGCAAAGACCTAACCTTTTTCTCCCAAAAAAGCTGTCCACACAAACATAAAGTTTTACACTTTCAGACAACGTCTTGTCATACAGCTATGTGACATCATCAGTCTTTATCTGTTTTCCCTGAATGGAAAGAAAGCAGACACTTAGGACAGACTGTAGCACAAATGTTTTGAAGACTGTTTCTTCGGCTGATTCATTATCTCACGAGAGCTCTTTGTTGATTTACTAGACCCTAAATTCAGCTGTCTAATCAGTACACAGAAGGATTTACAACACAGCACCCCCAAAATAGAGTACTTTCAAATTTAAAGAGACTGCTCCTTATTTGTTCCTACTAAAATATGATTCTCTTCTTAAAGTGATACTCATGTCTCTCATTTTATAGTTTCCTTTTTTTAAGGAGGAGGCTTACATTTTTTGTTTCCACATTATTTTGAGAGTTACACCTTCTATAATCTGTATGTCACAGATTCAAAGCTTTAAGCCAATAGTGTTTATGTTACCAAAGATGCCAATTACAGAGAGTTATGACTAAAAGAGACCCATGACCACCATACAATTATCTGAAGCATGTATTATGTATATTATGGTAAGTACAACTAAGATAAGAAAGTACAAATAACAGATGAAGCCATAAAGGTTATGTTAGAAAAAAAAACCTTAAAGAATCTAAATTGAGTTTCATGGCTTAAAACTAAGGAGGCCAGGGGCAAAGGAGAGACCTGGAGAAAATCTAGAATCTCATCCTTCTGCCAACAAGTTGGTAAAGCATATAGAGGAGTGCCTGTAGGTTTTTTTTTTTTTTTAATCAACAGACTTTAAGAGAAGTTTTAGGTTTACAAAAGAATTGAGTAGAAAGTACAGAGTTCCCATATTCCTGTCACAACTTATGAGCCACTATTAACATATTAAGGCTCACAGCATACATTGGGATGTACTCTTTGTGACGCACATTTTAGGAGTTTGGACACATGCACAGCGATGTACATCTACCATTAGAAAGTCACACATAATAGTTTCGCTGTCCTAAAAACCCTTTGGGTTCCACTTGTTCATCCCTTTCTCCCCGCACCTCCCTCCCAAACCCATGGCAACCACTGACCTTTTACAGTTTTATATTTTCAATAATGTCACACAGCTGGAATCATAGAGGATGTAGCCTTTACAACTAGCTTCTTTTACTTAGCAATATACATTTAAGATTCTTCCATATCTTTTCATGTCTTGATAACTCATTTCTTTTCAGCGCCAAATAATATTCCATTGCCTGGAGGAACCACACTTTATTCACTTATACACTACGAACATCTTGATTGCGTCCATGTTTGGGCAATTATGAACAGAGCTTCTATAAATATCTGTGTGTGGGGTTTTGTGTGGACGTAAGTTTTCCTCTCCTTTGGGTAAATTCCAAGGAGTATGATTTCTGAGTGATATGTTAAGAGGACACAGTGTATTTGGTTTTATAAGAAACTGCCCAACTCTCTTCCAAAGTGACTATACCATTGTGAATTCTTACTAGCAATGGATGAGAGTTCCCGTTGCTTTACAACATTGTAAATATTTGAGGTTGGCTATTCTAGGTCTCCTGCTTCTCCATATAACCTTTAGAATCAGTTTGTTGATATCCACAAAATAACTTGCTGGAAGTTTGATTGGGATTGCACTGGATCTATAAATCAAATTGGGAAGGACTGACATCATAACAATAGTAAGTCTTCTGTGGAATGTCACTCCCTTTATTTAGTTCAACTGTTGATGCTTAAAATGTCTATTCATCCCTCTGTAGACTTAACCCTATGCAAAATTAAAAAGAAATGGGAAGTTTTATGTACACTCTGGAGAGGCAACCACGACAAGCTTCTCAGTGAGTGGGGTTATCAGGACAAAGGGGTATAGAGTGCAGAAGAAGAGGCAAACGAAAGACACAAGAGCATTTCCTTAGATGGTAGAAAAATGGATCTGTAAAAATCCATCTGTCCTGCATTCTTTAACTGGTAAACATGGAGCACTTACAATGTCCTATGAACTTTTAGAAGGGGCTCAAGGACAGGGTGGGGGCTGCCTTATAGAAGTACATTCAACAGTCAATAAAGCATGGGGACTCAGAAAAAAAGTGATTATTCATAGAGTCAGAGTTATATCTTTGTATTTGTTACAGATTTCTATTCACTGTCATTTTCTTTTTTTTTTAAGTTTATTTTTGAAAGAGAGAGACACAGAGAGACAGAGAGAGTGCGAGCAGGGGAGGGGCAGAGAGAGAGAGATATAGAGAATCCCAAGCAGGCTCTGTACTGTCAGCATGGGGCCCAAGGTGGAGCTTGATCTCACGAAGCATGAAATTGTGACCTGAGCTGAAATCAAGAGTTGGACGCTTACCTGTTTAACCAATGAAGCCACCTAGGCACCCTCATTGTCATTGCTTTGTTTTTGTTTGTCTTTGTATTCCATTCTTTTTCTGCCTTCTCTCATTTTAATTGCAAATTTTATATGCTTCTATTTTCTCTCTTCTCCTAGATCAATTTAGAACAATAAAACTAAAAGGTTTTATTTTACCTTCATATATACCTTCCCTAATGCTATTCCTTTCTTTATGTATATCTAAGTTTTTGACATATACAATTTTACTTCTCTCTGAAGAACTTCTTTTAACATTTCTAGCAAGGTTTACTGGCATCTGAAGTTTTGTTTGACTGAGAATGTCTTTATTTCTCCTTCACTTTTGAAGGATAATTTCACAGGATTCAAAATTCTAGGTTGATGGATTTTTTTTTCTTTCAACACTTTAAATATTTCACTCCATCCTCTTCTTGCTTACATGCATTCTGAAGATCAGTCTAATGTCATTCTTATCATTGCTCTACAGGTAAGGTGTTTTTTCCTATAACTTTTGTCAAGATTTTCTCTTTGTGTCTGGTCTTCTGTTGCTTGAATATAGCATGCCTATGTATGGTCCTGTACAATGTTCTCTGAGATTCCCAAGTCTGTGATTTCATGCCTGTCATTAATTTTGGAAAATTATCAGCCACTATTACTTCACACATTTCCTTTGTTCCTTTCTCTTTCCTTCTGGTATTTCTTATATGCGTGTGTGTGTGTGTGTGTGTGTGTGTGTGTGTGTGTGTGTGTTAAACCTTTTGTGATTGTCCCACAGTTCTTGAACATTCTGGTTTGGCCCTTTCTCTCCTTTGTCCTCTTTGCATTTCAGTTAGGAAGTTTCCACTGACATTTCTTCAAGCTTACTGACTCTTTCCCTGGCCATGTCTATTCTACTGAGGGGACCCTCAAAGGCATTCTTCCTTTTCATTACAGTGTTTTTGATTTCTAGCAGTTGCTTTTGTTTGGTTCTTAGAGATTTACATCTCCCTGCTTACATCACCCATTTGTGCTTGCATTTTGTCTACTTTTTCCATTAGAGTCCTTAGTATATTTATCATAGTTGTTTCAAATTCTTGATTTGATACTTCTAACATCTCTGGTATATCTGAGTATAGCTCTGGTACTTGCTACCCCTCTTCCAAGTTGTTGGGTTTTTTGTTTTTGTCTTTTAGGATGCCTTGAAATTTTTTTACTGACAAGCTGAACATGACATAGTGGGTAGAAAGAACTGAGGTAAACCAGCCTTTACCACAGTAGGAGTTGAGCTGTGTTTACTGTCATTACATAGGCGCACTATAGGCCGAATTTCCCTCTGGTGCCCTTGTTTTCATCTTTCCTGTTGCCTTTTGGTTTCCGTAGAGATTTCTTCTTGAATACGATGAGGCATGCAGTCCTTTCCACTGTAATCTTCTGTTATACAGGAGCCCTACTGATGTAATAGTATTAACGTGTATGTGTGTGTGTGAGTGGGGGTTGGTTCTATACTCTTACACTTAGGTTTCAGTTTTTTAGTAAGGCTGTGCCCTGGGCTGAGGCCTTTACAAGTGCTTCTCACTAACCACACTCCCTTGGGTGAGATAAGAGCACTAGAGGATATAAGAGTTGGATATTTCCCTTCTCCTACAGACAATTGGATATTTACCTTTCCATAGACTGGTTATGCTCTGATAAAACAGTGTCCTTTGAGGACAGGCCCTTTCAAGAAATGGATTCTCAGGGCACCTGGGTAACTCAGTTGGTTAAGCATCCGACTCTTCATCTTGGCTCAGGTCATGATCTCATGGTTCGTGAATCTGAGCTCCTCATGGGGCTCTGTGCTGGCAGCGTGGAGCCTGCTTGGGATTCCCTGTCTCCCTCTCTTTCTATGCCCCTCCCCATCTCTCTAAATAAATAAATAAACTTCTTTAAAAAAAAAAAAGAAAAAAATTATCTGTGTGTATTTCAAAGTAGTTACCCTACCAGAAGCATGGGGAGATTTTTCTATAATCTTTACTGTGAGAATATGGTAGGCCTCCAGAGGTAAAATTCACAAATGTATGGACCTTCCTAAGTCTAGGCCCCTGGAGTTTTTAACTCTCAATCCTTTCCACTCTGAGCCTCCGGCAATTCATCAGTTAAAGGTTAAATTTTCCCACCCTAATATTGGCTCCAGTGGGGGTTTCTGCTCCTGGGCTTATATATAAGTTGTGATTCTACACATCAGTCTCTCTGTTCCTCCAATTTTGAGAGTAATGGTTTGCCCTGTAACCTCAATTCTCTAGTGGATCTAAGAAAACTTCTTGATTTTCGGTTTCTTTAGGTGTGTGTGTGTGTGTGTTTGTGTGCACACGCATGCGAGCGTGCATGTGATGAGACTCAACTGACAGTTTCTGAGTTCTTTACTACTAGAAGCCAGAAGTGCATCCATCCACTTGTTTTTGAAGTATTACTTCTGAAAAGATCACCTAAAGGAAGTCACTGAATGAAGACACATCAACGTCGCAAATAACCTGTCATTCATTTTAAATTCAACATTTGTGTTTTTCGCAGGTGGCAACTATGAGGAATATTTAATTTTTTTCTTCTTTGTAGTGTTTTTCTTTGAGCAACAGTGAAACCAACTCACATTTGGCTAGTTATGTCGGGAGATCTGAATTACCACACCAATACCAAGTTTCTAAATTACTCCAAGAATGCTCTAATGCCCCTTATATACTGCAAATATGGGATTATGTCACTATTTTGTTTCTCACTGCACTTAAACTTCAAATTCCTTACCATGCTTATGAGGCCCTATATTATGTGGCTCTTTCCTATTCTTCACCGTCCCCTCCCACACACAGTACCCCTATCATCTATCAAGCCAAACTCATTCTTACCTTAAGACTTTTGCACTTATCATCTCTGCCTGGGATACTCACACTCCGGACTTGGCATGACTGGTGTGTAACATCTCGTAACTCCTGTGTTGAGTCGATCGCCTCCCAGGGAATGCTTCCCTGTCTGTCCTATCTGAAATACTCAGTTTCAGCATTGTTTCCCACTTTCCTTCCAGGTAGGCTCTACCTGTTAGTCTGCTTTATTTTCATCATAGCTCATAAGACTATTGAGTATTTATTTATTAATACCCTTGTCAGTTTTGTTTGTTTGTTTGTTTTTTGCTTCACCAATACACTGCAAAGACCATACTCAGCCTGAGCTGTCTTCCTTCTAATCTAACTCTGAACTTCCACCATGTCCCCCTCCTCCATTGGCAGGCTTCGTATTCAGATACAGAGATAGAGAATACCAAATTATCTAATCCTCCTTTCCTCCAAAATACTTCCCATTGCCCAGTGCGGCCAAATCAGGAGCAAATACGTTGAACACTGAGTTAGAGAATGTTCCTCCTCTTTGCTCAAGGGGGATAGAATAGCTGAACACTGTGGCAGCAGTTGCCTTCTCAATATCCATCCTCTATTCTTCCCTTCCAAGATAACTCCGCTTTGTTCAGGGAGATTATGTGTCCATCACTGGATGATGGATAACGATTGCTCTAAGGCCAGTGTGACAATTCTATTTTCCACTTCTCCAGTCTCCATTGTAGCCCAAGGTTATTATGACAGAGTTCTATCCAAGGAAGTCTATACAGAGGTCTGCTGGTGTTTCTGGGATGGCATTTGCATTGTTTACAGTGAAAATAGTCAGCAGGCATTGTTTTTTGTTTTTTGGTTGGTTTTTTTTTTCCTATATTCCCTCTTCTGCCTTGCTGGAGCTGTAGCAGGTATTTAAATATCACCAAGGTAACAAGCCCGAGGTCAGAAGCTCCCACACCTAGGGGGATGAATATACAGGTGGAAAGAGCCTGAGGCTCTGCTGTTGTCACTCAACAGCTGAACACAAGCCAACACCACTTACCCGCAGACCTGTCATGTTATTATACATGTAAGGTATTCTTTTGCTTTTGGTTCCACATATTCATATCCATACCGGAGCTAATAGTATATGATTCTTGGAAGCAAGTTACTGCAAGTTGGCTACGAGCCATAAAACATGACAAATGACTGAATAGAGGAGATAGAGAAGTGGTGGGTGAGAATCCAAGCATTCGATGTTAGAAAGCAGTGATCCTCACCGTGCAGCAGCAAAACATCTGGCCAAATTGTCACCTGCTGAATCTTGGTGCATAGCTCTTTGCCAGTCTAGATTAAAAGTGTTAGGGCAAGCAATAGGAAAATGGAAGGTGGTATATAGCACTTTCTCTAATTCCCAAAATCACCTAGCCCATTTATTCTAATTCAATTAATCAAGCATAAGATTATATAAGTTATAAATTACAAAATTAATTATTGCTGGATCAGAAGCATTATTTTCTATGTAAATTCTAAAGTTTAACTTAGAAATCAGCTTATAAAGTAAGAAACTGCCTCCAGGAATGGCTTAGATTAGCAAGTTAGTGTTTTTAGTTATTAAGTAAGCAGGTAATTACTTATCTGATTATTGACATCCAATAAGCATATTGATACTAAATTGCTACCAAAGATTGGACAAGCAAAGATATTAACTTGAGTGGTTTATCAGTATTTTAGAAATAGGCGTCTTGGGAAAGAGTAATTTATCTTTTTGGTACTCTGAGACCCATGAATGTGTCAAAAGATCCAAAGTGTCTCACTTGCTTGCTCTTTGTTAATAGCCACCTCTCAAAAATATAGTTCTCAGGAGAGGGAGAGAAGACAGTTTCAATCTATAACAATTTCCTTTACCTCTGATATGTGGAGTACAGGCTAGGGGACTCCCAGCAACATGAGGCAGTTGGGTTCCTTCAGTGACCCACAGCATAAGGACTGGAGAAATAGTGTACAGAGCACAACACAGGGGAACTGGGAGCTTTTCCCCAGAAGACCTACATAGGCATGTCCACAGATAAATAAAACCAAATGCCCTGAGGCTCACCAGTCTAAGAGGAACCTGACCACACAACCTGAACTCCAAAAGTCAACACATCAGAAGAAACTCTCCAAATTTGTTGTTTCTACCTGGTTGCTCTTAAGTAAGACAATTCAGTCTGTCCACGTTGTCCTTGTATTTGAACAAGGCTCTAACACACTGGGCACTTATTACAATGGATAGGGTTAAAAGGCTACTGTGCTCTTTGCTCTCCTCTTTTATTTTTTAATGGAGCAGGGATTTGAATCATGGGACAGGAGAAAGGTCAGAGACAGCCCTCAGGTAAGTCAAGGAAAGAAGTAATTCTGAACCAAAGCTGCTCACAATTGCATACTTTTTATTTCAGTACATTTTCCAGAACATTGCATCAGTTACTGCCAAAGAATATTTTTCTTTTGACCCTTCTAACAACTTTATCTGTCCCTTATCCATCTTAGCCATTAGCTAAGCCGAAACTCTCAGAATGAAACAGAAGTCCTTGACCATGGGATGGGCCTTTTCTGGCCAGGAAGTAACTTGTATGTACTTCAGACCAGGCTGGCTGTAGAAACAGAATTAAGACCGATGCATGGTGCCAAGCAGATGATATAGGCTGAGAATTCCACTTCAAACAGATTCTAGTGGTCAATGGCACTAACGTTCATCAATGTGAATCCTGTTATATCACTGATCCCCTCAGAGTCAAGAAAGCACTTAAGATGAGCGAGGAATACTGAATAAGACTCATGGAATCATTTTTAAAAGGAGGTGATTATGAGCACACTGTAGTACCTATTCAAGAAAAAGAATATCTGAGTGGCCTGTGAACTGGAATTTTAAGTGGAGTCTGAGTTTTCCATAAAGTCAAGAGTTAGAAAATAGAAAAACAATGTGAATGAGATTTATATTAAGACATTACCATGTGGGGTTATTTCCTTTATTTTTCCTTTGTCTTCTCAATTTCTAAAGAGTTGACTCTGAGCTTATGGTTTCATTCAGGTGGTGGGGTCAGTTGGAGAATTAGGATTGCCTGACACACAGGTCCTCTCTTGGTTGTACTTCCAAAAGCCTATGCCCAAAAGGAGGAGAGGATTCATGCGTATAGGGGAAGAAACATTTTAGAGAAGTAGAAGTGACTGTGGGGATCCCAACCCCAAACCTGACAGATTCTCCACAAACTGAGGAAAAGAGAGATAGACGTCTGAGTGTCCACAGAACAGAGGTGCTCTGGACTCTGCTTCTCAGTAACTTCTCTAGAAAGATGCCTCCACTATGGAGGGAATGCTGCATGGCATGTCTGGGAAAATGGACCAGATAGCCAAGGAAGTGCAGAAGTAGTGGAAGGACACTGCCATCAGAAGCAAGAGAATCTGAGAGCCAATGACCAATGACCGGGGTGTCCCTTGCCCCCAGGGCTTTGGAGCTGCATTAGAACCTTCTGCAATGGCAGGACCTCAGAGGAGAGAAGGAAGCATTGGAAATGCCTTTAATTAAGGGATTAAAAGTTGAGTTGCATGAAAGAAAAATTTTGAAGTTATATTTCTCTCATTTCTAAGTTTTTCACTGAGTTTTATACCCACCAGACTATACCTTCCCAGTAAATCTCTGCAATCCCTGACCCCCACTGTAAGGTAACCACTATTTTGGTTGCTCTTCCAGACTTTCATACTAAATGGCATCACACACTTGTTCTCTTTAATGTCTGGCATCTTCTTCAGCATAATGTTTTCAAGTCTCAATTATGTTGTTATATGTTTAGAACATAGTGGTTTTTATTGCTAAGTAAAATTCCATTGGACTAATAAATAATTTGTCCATTCTGTTGATGACTGTTTGGGTTGTTTCCTGTTTTTGGTTTTAAAATTACTATAAAGATTTGTGTACATGTCTTTAGTTAAAAAAAATACAATTCTAAATACGTCATGTATCAAAAAGAAACCACAAAGAATGATGATGAAAAAAACTTAAAATTGAATTACATCGAAAGCATTACATAAAACTTGAGGTAATGCAATAAAAACAGTGCTTTGAAGAAAACTGATAGCCTTATATGCTATAATTTGTCATTTTTCGCCATAAAGAAGTCCATAGCCTAAAAACTTAATGATTAATGATTTATTCCCAACCATGAAGGAGTAACAAGTAACTTATCTTTCTGCTGTAAACAACCATAAACCTGTACAAAATATATGGGGTAACTATTTTCAGGCTACGGACAATAGGCAGCACCAAGTTATAAACTTTGAGAAAAAGAAACACACAACGCTCAACATTCATGCCGACTTTCCATCTGGGACACTTTTCAAACTGCAGCATAGAGAAGTGGTGCCCAAGCAGAATGTAGGGGATGGCAGAAAACGCAGAGATGGGAATTCAGTGCTCTGGAGGTAGCTGGGTGCAAGGCCAGGGAAGGTGGGGACTGCACTAATAAAGAACTTCAGAAAACTGCACTGAACCCCACCTTGAGATCTAGAGCAATACTAAGCAGAGTAAAGGCTCAGTGAGGCTCTGAGAGGCATGGTGGAGAATGGAGAATGGGCGCCAAGTGGAGGGTGGAGGTTCTGCGGTGAAACAATGCTGGGAGATGTCTGAATGCTGAGTTGGTCCTTTTATACAGACAGTATTTGTCAGGATTCTCCTATATATTTACCAATTTATTGTCTACCATTATGTCTTGCATCCCCAACTGTCCTTCCAGAATCATTTTCATTCTTTTTGAAGCCAATAATTAAAAGTTCTTTTGAAAGAAGTCTCTTGGGAGTAGACACTCCCGTTTTCTAAATTTATAAATATTTCATTTTACTTTGATCCCTGAATAACAGTTTTGTGGAGTGCTCAACTCCAGGTTGAATCATTTCCTCTCCACATTTTGTAATTATTATTCCATTGGATTTTAAGTTCCATTTCTGCTGTGGAGAAGCCTGGCCTCATTTACCATAGTCTGACTTCCTTTGTAGCCATTTGTAAGATCTCCCTTTACCTTTAGTATGTAGTTCCTCTGCATGCTTCTAGGCATAACCTTCTTTTCAGTGTCCTGTTTGAGATAAACTGTACTTCCTGGGTCCTCCAGGAAGTACAAAAATTTTCTGTTATTATCATTTAAAACATTTCCCCTCCTCAATTTCTCTCTTTTATCTTCCTGAGACACCAATCAGTCATATGTTAGGTCTTTTCATTCAACCTGCCTTGTCTCTCAACCTCTCTTTCATACTTTCTTTCTTAATACCTCTCTTAGGTAAATATTGGGTAAGTTCTTTAGATATAACTTCTCTTTAGCTGTATATGATCTATTGGACTCATCCATTGTTGTTTTTTTTTTTAATTTTTGTTAACATTTATTTATTTTTGAGAGACAGAGAGAGACAGAGCATTAGCGGGGTTGGGGCAGAGAGAGGGAGACACAGAATCTGAAGCAGGCTCCAGGCTCTGAGCTGTCAGCACAGAGCCCGATGTGGGGCTGGAACTCATGAACTGTGAGATCATGACCTGAGCTGAAGTAGGATGCCCAACCAACTGAGCCACCCAGGGGCCCCTCATCCATTGTTTTTTTAACATTAACAATAATATTTTCCATGTCCAGAAATTCTGCTTCATTTTTTTAAGGTTCTCTATGAATTCCTGATATGTCATTATTATAACTGTGTCCTTAAAATGTTTATATAACTATTCTGCATTCTGTATCTGATTGCTCTAGTATCTACGGATTTAAGACCCTAAATCGGCTCTTTCATTCCACTCATAGTTTGTCTTTTCAATAATGTGGCAATCACTGTTTTTATAAGATCATGCTTACTTACAGTTCTTTATGCCTATGTGGAGAAACTTTATTCATACAGGAGGCTATTTCTTCTTCTGAAAATAGTTCCTTGCCCTCTGGCTCCCCACTGTACCATTTCTCCAATTGGGAGAAGACACAGTAATTCTTCTTCCAGCCGATCCACTGACATTCATTCAACAAATTTTTATTAGCACCTCATTACATGCCTGCCACAATTCTAGGTGCTTGGGATATTACATAAGAAAAATATGATAGGTCAAATTTTAAGAAGTGCTTTGGGGAAAATTAAAGCAGTTTTAGAGAAGTGGAAACATTTATGCTGTCTGGGAAGACGTTTTGCAATTCTGAATAGGGTGGTGGGAGAAGCCCTCACTGAGAAATGACATTTGCACAAAAGTGTCCATGAGATGCGGGAGGCAAGACATATGGATCACTGAGGGACGAGCATTCTGGGTGGGAGCAGCAGCAGATGCTAAGATGTATGCCTGTTATGTTGGAAGAACTACAAAGAGATCAACACGGCTGAAAAGGAGAGAGCAAGGGGGAGAGCAGTGGGTGATGAGGTCAAAGAGGAAGGAATATCAAATCCGTAGGGCCTGGAAGGCCACTGTAAAAATTCAGCCTTTTATTTGCATAAGATGGGAAGGCCTTGGTGGTTTTGAGCGGGACAGTGACATGATCTGTCTTGGGACCTATCAGGGTCACTCTGGGCTCTGTGTTAAGAATAAATCATAGGAAGGGAAAAGAGGTGGTGCAGGCAGATCAGTTACAAGGTCATTGTGATCATCCAGGTGAGAGGACAGAGGGGTTGACCAGTGTGTCAGCAGGGAAATTCACCAGAAGCAATCAGATTCCCAATATAGTCCGAAGGCTGATCCAACAAGATTTGCTGATGGATTAGACATGAAATGGGAAAGGAAGAGAGGGTCTGAAGGCAGCTCTGAGAGCCCAAATGACTGGCAGGATGGGGTTAACATTTCTTGAGAAGGCAAAGGCTGCCAGAGGAGCAGATATTGTAGGGGAGAAGGAGGAAAGATACATTTTGGACATGGTAAGTTGAGATATTTATTAGACACCCAAATGGAGACGTCAAGTAATTAGTCAGCTATATGAATTTGAAGTTCAGGGAGAAGTCTGAGCTGGATATGAACTGGGAATCTTCAGCATATAATAATGCTTAAACCCATGGGGCTAGATGGGTCATCCTGAGACTGAATGTAGTTGGGGGGGCAGGGGGGAAGGAGATATAAGGACTAAACTTGTTCATACCCCAATATTGAAAAGTTGAGGGAAAGAGCAGGTAAAGAAGACTGAGACTCAGCAGCCATAATGGTAAAAGGAAAGCCAGGGGAAGCACAGGAAGTGGTTCAAACAGGAAAAGAGTAACCAGCTTCTTCAAATGAGGCTGCGTGGTCAAAGGTGATGAAGTCTGAGATTTAACCTCACTGAAGCGGGTTCAAGAGGGAATGGGAAAAGAAGAACTGGACAGCAAGTTGGGGTGATTTTAAAAACTTCCTATGCTGGAAAAGGGAGCCGGAAAGATGAAGTGGTCGGGTAGGAAAGGTGGGGCCAAGAGAGAGTTTTTACTTTTTAACAATTGCATTTTGTGCACTGATAAGAATGGTCCAGTAAAGAAGGAGAGGCAAGAGAGAGAAGGGGAATTTCTGAAGTGAGGTCGTTGGGTAGGAGAGAAGAGATTGGCTCTTGGGCAGACGGAAGAGCCACAGCTAGGAATGTAATAAGAGGGAGAGTAGGGCATATAGGTGCAGGTATTGGTATACGCAGGGATGAAAACTTGTGGAAGTCTTCCTCTGATTTATCAGTAAAGCAGCCTCAGGAAGATAAACCACTTCCTTTTCCCGAGTCTTTGTGAAAGCAGTAAGGGAAGAGGATGAAGAGTTGTGAGCTGCCTGCTGGAGTGTTGAAGAGCTGCCCCAACGCCCACAAAGAGCTTCTCAGCAAAGGCTGATAGAAGTATTGAATTAAAGCATTTAAGGCATTCTCCATCCAATTCTTGGCTGATCACCAAGCTACCTGAACAGAGACTTCAGTGATCACACATGACTAGTTTAAAGAATTAGTCCAGAAAGGTCATAAACAAATTGCAACAACAACAAAAGCAGCCCCTGTAAGGGAGGAAATCTCGTTTCCCAAATTGTCACATTAGATTACTGACAATGCCCAGTTTTCAACAAAAAATTATCAGACATGCAAAGAAATGTAGGGAAGTAATGCACGTACAGAGAACAACAACAACAACAACAAAAAGCTGCCAATAAAAGCTTCCCCCGGGGAAGCCAGTATTAGAATTACCGGAAAAAACAAAAAAGTTAAATCAGCTATTTTAAGCATGTTCAAAGGATTAAAGAAAACCATGTTCAAAGAATGGAAGTGATGTTTGCCAAATAGTGAATATTAATAAAAAAATAGAAATTTTAAAACAGAACCAAAGAGAAGTTTTGGAGTTTGAAGTAAAAAATTCACTAGAGGGGCTCAATAGCCAACTGAAATAGAAGAAAATAATCATAGAACTTGAAGATAAATCAACTTAAATTATCCAGTCAGGGGAATAGAATGAAGAAAAGAATGAAGAAAAATAAACAGAGCCTCAGAGACCTGTGGGACATTATAAACCATACGCGCATATGCATAATGGGAGTTCCAGAAGAGAGGAAAAAGAGAAAGGGACAGAAAGTATATTTGGAGAAATAATGGCTGAATGCTAGATTACCCCAAGGTCTATCTTATTTTTTACTTTATCTTCTTGGAAATTTATATTCTTACCTTAAAGGACCATTACAAGTTGCAGAGACCTTATCTGATTCCTACCTTTTGGCTGCCAGCTTCACCAGTCAAAAATAAAACAGAACAAAACAAAAGGGAAAAGAAAGCAGGCTTTGGAGTATGTTTTAATTTGAATTCCAGCTCTATCATTTATTTAGGTGACCTAGGGCATTACTTGTCTTCTTCAGGCCTCGGTTTCTTCAATTACTAAAATGCAGATAATAGTACCTTCTTCACAGGATTGTTGTAAGCTTAGAAATTATATAAAGTATCTGGCCCTTAGTAAATATTAATAACTTTTTCCCCCTGCCCGTTTCTTGTGGTTAGCTTATCAACCTAAGAGAGTGGTTTCAAAAAAGTGGCAAATCTCTTCAGAGTGAATTAAACTTTTTCAATTGGACTTAATATCTAAAAATCTACCCTTATCTGGTGGAGTTACAGGGAGAAACCCCAAAGCACTACATCTGTAGATCCCAGAGCCAGAGGTAGATGCAGAGCTGAGAGCTAAGTAGAGGCTGAGACTAATAATTAAGAGAGCAGCTAGAATGATCCACTAAAATTGAAAGAGCTCAGAGCAGAAACGCCACCATGATGATAAAAGCACTAACTGTGGTTTGAGAGGGAAAGGGAAGTGATCCAGGGCAAAGACTTACAAGAGGTGATGTTGACTTTTTCCTTTTTCTAAGTGCTAGGGACAGACATGAATTTACTGACCTGACAAAAGCAAGCTCTGCATTTTTTTTCCGATTAGGACTTAACTCTAAGATTTCCAGAATCCTCCATAGAATAGGTATTACCTGTTCTCTAAGGCTTACACCATCACCCTTCATTCTGGCTTTGTATTCTATCTACATCCATAAGGCCAGCGCTTCACATTCTTTACAAAGGTCCGATGCAAAGGCTAGAGTCTTAGTCACTGAGAACACACCTCATGTTATGTCACAGCCAGGATGTAGAAGGCCTAAAGCCAAAGACCCCATTCCCTATTTCCCATCTTCTCCTGGCCTTGCCTAGTAACTCGCCTATGTAGCCAACTCTAAGGTCAATCCCAAGTGATTCAGTATGGCTCTTCCTTGACTTGTGATGGGGTCACATCCCAATAAGCCCATTATAAATTGAAAATAGCCTAAGTCAAAAACACATTTAATCCTCCTAACCTGGCTTAACCTAGCCTACCTTAAACATGCTCAGAACACTTACATTAGTCTACAGCAGGCAAAATCATCTAACACAAAATCTATTTTATAATGAAGTACTGAATAGCTCACGTCATTTACTGAATATTGTACTGAAGGTGAAAATCACAGTGGCTGTCTGGGTACCGAGTGGTTGTCAGTGTTTGGTTGTGGACCTTCACGATGATGGGCTGACTGTTTGCTAAGGCTGTCCCTGCCTAGCATCATGAGTGCCGTACCACATATCAGTAGCCTGGGAAAAGACCAGAATTAAAAATGCAAGGTATGGTTTTTACTGAATGTGTATCACTTCTGCACCACTGTAAAGTTGAAAAACCGTAGGTCAAATCATTGTTAAGTCAGAGACTCTATGTGCCAGAAACCTCGATCTCATGCCCAAGAACAAATCTTGTTGCCTACAGATCTGGTGTTCTGCCGTATCAGAGATGAAACTGGGGTGTCTTTGAAGTTGACAATCAGAGTGTGTCATTAATCCCCACTCATCCATACCGTATACCTGGGCCTCTGATTCTTTGTTCTACAACTCATATTAGTTCCATATAGGCTCTTCTCCACAGGTCATCTCTCCTTTCCTGATATTCTCCCCATTTTCTAGTGACGTTTCTGTTGAGAATAAACACACCGTGCATAGGTTGCTTGTCTGTCTATTGGCAATGCCTAAATTGTGAACTGCCCCACAGCCAAATGCCCATCTAATCTAAGCCAGGGTTTGCCATAATGTGGTAACACTGAATATGGCCTCCACAGTGTCCCTTTCTGTTTTATATCTGGGTTTCCACCTCTTGCCCATGTAGCCCATGTGCTTTAGGAGAAGCTGACTCAGCTGCCCCCGTTCTAGGGCTCAGATCACTAAGGCAACATTTCTCAACCCTCACTGCACATTAGAGTCACCTTTGAAGACTTTTAAAAACTACCTATTGCCTGGAATCCTTGAAAAGAGTGTCTAACTTAATTGGTCTGGAGTGGGACTCAGGTGAGGCATTAGCATTTTTAAAGTTTCTCAGATGATTTTCGTAGGCATCTGTTATGAATTGAATTGTATCTGCTTAAAGTTTATTTGTTGGAGTCCTAACTCCTAGTACCTCATAATGTTACCCTATTTGGAAATAGGGTCATTGCAGATGTAATTAATTAAGATGATATTCATACCAGAATATGGTGGCCCTTTATCCAATATGACTGGCTTCCTTACATAAAGGGGAAATTTGGACTATGACACATATATAGAAATAATGCCACGTGAATATGAAATCAGAGATCAGGGGGATTAGGCAGAAGCCAAGGAACATCAAAGATGACCAGAAACCACCAGAAGCTAGGGGAGACACCTGGAACATATTTCTCCAGAAAGAACCTACCTCATTGTTGATACCTTGACCTTGGACATCTAGCCTACAGAACTGTGAGACAATAAGTTATTGTTGTGAGTGCCACCTAATTTGCCATACTTTGTCACTGCAGCCCTCACAAATTAATACAGCAATCAAGACTGAAAACCACGGGTAGAACAGAGGATTCAGGCACCCACGTCTAAACCAAACAACACATGATATTCCCCAGGCCACAGGGGCCACTCCAAAGTTACACCAATGAGATGTGAGGATAGATATGTCAAAGACTTCTGTACAAGATGTTCTATTTATAGTCTACTATATATTATTCCAGGACTTGTCATCTATATAACTTATACTACCTTTATCTAATTCATTCTCTTTCTCTCCTTTTTCTCTTATGGAATCATATATATATATATGTATATATATGTGTGTGTGTGTGTGTGTGTGTATATATATATATGTGTGTGTGTGTATATATATGTATGTATGTGTGTGTATATATATGTGTGTGTGTGTGTGTGTATATATACATATATATATATATATGTGTATATATATATATATAAATAAAACCTCAGTTTCACCAGTGTTTTTCAGTCTTGATTGCTGTATTAGTTTGTGAGGGCTGCAGTGACAAATACACACACACACCTGTATATATATTACATGTATTTGTAAATAAATATGTACAAAATACATATTTATAAAATACATATATTTCTTTATAGTTCTAAATAGTTCAGCTTTGTTCACTTAATAGCATTTTGAATGCTTGTCCACACAGATATCCTTAATTTTTAATTGTTTCATAATGTTTCAAATTATAAATTAATAATTAGCTTTACTAGCCTCAATTGATGGTCATTAAGCTTATTGCTATATTTTTGCTGCCATGATTCCTTTGCACATATCGTGGCGTACTGTCGAGAATAAATATCAAGGATTGATTCCTAGTGGTGGTGTGACTGCCATAGCTGAATGTCAACCCAAAGCCCATTCTCCCTTTCTTCTTTGCTAAGCAAACCCAAATTTTGTGCTAGGTGACAAAGTGCCCTGCTTCCAACGCTCAGCTTCCTGAACTCCTTTGCACTTGGGTGGCAAGTGAAAAGTGACCAAGGAGACAAAGTCAATGATATATAAGTGGATGTGGCAGATTTTCCTTTCTGTCAAAGCTTACTGTAGGGTGCAGGCCCAGCTGGACATCTTCCTTTTGTCCTTTGACCTTTAAACCTTACTCTGGAATGTGTCTGATATAGAGACACGTATATTGGAATCATGAGAATGCAAGTCACATGGCAAGAACAGATTAATGCCTTATTCCACACTTCTTCCTTAGGACAAAAATAAGCTCTAATTAGTTAAGTCACTAATCAGATTTGGTTGCATGCAGCTGAATAAATCCTGATGGATACAAATGGAAATTCTAGGTCAAATGGTACATCCATTTTAGAGATGTGGCCAAAATTTGTTCCAAAGTGTTACCATGCTCCCTAGCATTACACATAGGACTTCTAGGCTTAACACACAAAGGCCAGCTTTTACAGCTGAGTAAATTTTACCAGCCCCTGCCATTAGTGGGTCTAACTTTCTTCCCCAGGACCAATGTCTTGTGGGGCTACTGATCCAGGAAACACTATGCCTGTGCTTGCTAAAGTTATAACATGAAGCAATTGTCACAGCAGAATCTGTCAATTAATAAATGCTTAAATTACGTTTCCATCTACATTCTTGATCTCATTGGCAAAAATGGTGGCTTTGCAATTTTGGTATAAAGTGCACAGTGTTTAAAAATAAAATGTACTTATGGAAGTACAAAAATGTTTTCATTCACTAATGACTAGAATCAAGGCGAGGGATTTTACATAAATCTGTATGATGAGGTTGGATAAACACAATTCTTTCTTTTTCTTAATGATCTTTCCAGTTCTGTTAATGACAACATCAGGGGAAAGCTCTGGGCCCAGTCTGCTGAGCTACAATGGCCGGGACCATTGTGTCAAAAGAGGACTGGAAGATCAAGATGTGAGACTGAGTAGGGCTTCTCAAGTGTCTAGTACATACAAATCCCTTGAAGAAATTGCTAAAATGCAGGTTCTGATTCAGTAGAAATGGTTTGGGGTCTGAAATTCTGCATTTCTAACAGGTTCCCAAGGGGTACTTGAACCACAGCTAGGATCTTGAAATAAAAGGCAAGGGTGTGATGCTCCCCCTTAAGAGGTATGTAAGGTGGGCATAATTATCATAATAAGCAGCAAGTTCAGAACAGCAGCCAGGGAGCTGGGTAACATGGCATCCCTAGGAACAAAGCAGATGGGTAGCCAACAACATATTGCTCCATCTGATTTCCAAAGAAATCAAGGATGGATAATCGGAAGGCTGAGGGCAGCTGTCCCAAATAAAACTTTGCAACTTTCTAGACCTAAGCCATTTTTCAGACCTGGGACTCACTGACCTAGCAGTGAGGCCTGAGAGGAAGGAACCAGCACCACTATGAGTGATAACTCCCCCAGTCCTTTCCCAAAGGGCTGCAGCCATTTCCTTGAGTTATCATGTAGTGTAGAAGGGGCAGTGACACTAGATACTGAAGAACTAGGTATTTGAGTACTGTTGGACACAAGATTTGAGTTGCTATTGATACCCAGGAACCAATATCATCAAGAGCTTCCTCATGGAAGTAAGACTCATGTAGATCAGGTGCTACTTGGAATCTCAGCCCAGATCTAGTTCCACAGCAGGACAACTTGCCCAGTGATCATTTCTCTAGTATCCCAGTGTACAATGGGAATGGACATACATGCAGTTGACCCATTTATTCCTTAGTGTGTTGGCAAGAGCTATGGTAGTTGAGAAGGCTGGGTGGAAGCCTCTGGAAATGCCCCTCCTCCAGCCATGAAAGTAAGTCACAGGAGAAATGGCTGGAATTAGTGCAACCCTTAAAGACCTAAAGAATGCAGACCTGGTGGTTTCCTTCATTTCTCATTTCCGTCATGTCTCTAAGTCACAAGACTGGCCCCAACAAAAGTCTGACAGATCCTGGAGAGTGACATGGACTACTGCCAACCCAAGGAAGTTTGTAGGTTTAACTGCAGCTGCTGCACTAGATATACCTGGGGATACTGCTCTGAACCATTAAACAAGTGGCCACATGGCTGCCATCTCTGAGTGTGGCTCAGAAGAGAAAATAACTCTGCAGCAGATCCAGGATGCTGTGGAAGTAGTTCGTCACTTGGGCCATACATTCAGGCAAACACTAGAATAACAGACGAATCTGTGGAAGCAAAAGATATCACATGGGACTTAGGGCAAGCCCTGTGGGAGAATCACACTGTTGACCTGACATTTCTGAAGATGTTTGTTGCAGAATATTTACACCAATTGAAACATAGATCTTGACATGCTTCTGGGCCTTGAAAAAAACACAGTACTTGGTGCACATCATCAACTGACTATACAGCTAGAGCTGCCCATCATGAGCTGGGTTCTCTCAGACCCACCAAATCAGAAGGTCCAGTGGGTCCAGGAACAATCCACTATAAAATAGCAGTGAGATGTCCAGGATCAGGCATGAGCAGAGCCAGAGGACAAAAGTAGACTAGAAGAGCAGGTGACCCAAACTTGTGTGTCATCCACCACTATTATACTGGTACCTCTGACTCAGCTGATACCTCTGACTGCATGGGCTGGGGGCAGGGTATCCCTGTAACCCACTAACAAAGGAGCAGGAAAAACCAGCTTGGTTAATGGGTAGGTTGGTGCAGTACACAGGTACAAGATACAAATGGGCTTCTGTTGCACTAGCATCCCTCTCAGGAGTGGCCTAAATGATAGCATGAGAAGAAATTCTTCCAATAGGCTTTCAGGGATACAAACAGTGCATCTGGTCATTTACTGTGTGTAGAAAGAAATGTAGCCTGAAGAAAGAGTAAGCACAGGATCATGAACAGTAGCAAATGGCCCGGTTGGTTGGTCAGGGGCTTAAAAGGAAAAGCATCAGAAGATCTGGGATAAGAAGATCTTGGGAAAAGCAAGTGGATGGACCTATGCGAATGGACACCAAGTGTAAAGATCTTTGCATTTCGGGTTAATGCCCTTCAGACAGAAACTAGTCAGAACAGGCATATGACACCAAAGCAAGCAGAATGACTCAGCTACTTGACATAAGTCGTCTGTGTCATTTTTTTACTCCAGTGTTGTAGGATGGAGTGGCTCCAGTGGGGGAGAAGGATGCTATTTTTTTAAAGTAATCTCTATGCCCAATGTGGGGCTTGAATGTATGACCTTGAGATCAAATGTCACATGCATGCTCTACCAACTGAGCCAACCAGGCACCCCAGGAGCTGGATGCTATGCATAAATCCAAAAACATAGCCTTCCACAATGTAAGACTCACATAGCTCCTGTCACCACTGCATATCCAACCCACCTACAACAGGGACCAACAATGAGCCTGAAATAAGACATTATCCATCAAAAAGTCTAACCAGCCACTTAGTGGTAAGTTGGCTACCCTGGATCCCTATTACCTTTGAAGGAGTAGTGTTATGGCTTAAGTTGAGTCCCTTGAAAGATATGTTGATGTCCTAATGACTGGTACCTGTGCAGCCTTCTTTGGAAATAGGGTTTTGAAATGTAACCAAGTTAAGGTGAGGTTGTTAGAGTGGGCTGTAATCCAGGTATCCTTATAAGAAGAGAAAAAACAAAGACATAGATACACAGGACAAACACCACATGAAGATTGAGGTATAGATTGCAGTTATGCAGCTGTAAGACAGGGAACATCGAGGACCGATGGAAACCACCAGAAGGCAGCAAGAAGCACGGCATTCTCCCCAGAGTCTGAGTGGAAGCATGGCCCTGCTGACACCGTGATTTTGGACTTCTAGCCACCGTGAGAGAATACATTTCTATTATTTTAAGCTATCCAGTTTGTGATACTTTTTACAGAGGCCCTAGGAAACCAATACAGGTAGTACTTCATAGTGACTGACATTGACACATATTCCAAGTCTGGATTTGCCTTCCTGGCTCACCGGCCTCAGCCAACATCATTATTTAGGGGCTTAGGGTATTTTATACACTGACATAAATATCACACATGACATCACATGGACACCACAAGGGATACAGCTCCTGGCAAATGAGTTCTAGCAGTGGGCATGTGACCAGAGAATTCACACATCCTTTCACATACCATACTGTCTGGAGGATGCCAGCCTGAAAGGGTGATAGAAACTTCCTGAAGGTGCAGCTGAAGAGCCAGCCTTAAAGAATACCTTGTGTGGGCGGTGTGCTGTCTTTCAGGAGGCATGAACATGCTAAATCATGCTGTGACAATATATGGTACTGTTTCTGCAATAGATAAATACATGGGCCTGGGAACCAAAATATAGAAGTAGAAACTGTCCTATTATCATCATTCAATGTCCCACCTGGGAATTTGTTCTCCCTATCCCCACAACTTTAGGCTTTACAGATCTAGAAGTTCTGGTTCCTAGAAGGGGAATGCTTCCACAAGGGGACAAAGAAAACATCCAACTTAGCAATGAGTAGGGCTGCTACTGAGTCACTTAGGCTTTTTATACCAAAAGACCAGCAAGCAAAGGAGGAGGAGTAATCATAAAGGCAAGAGTAATTAATGTGGTCATTAGAGGGAGAGAGAGGCCTCATTACACACTGGTTGCAAAGGAAATATCTTTGACATTTAGGTGACCACTGCAGTAGCTCTTTGTATTCTTCTGTTCAGTTTTGACAGCAAATGAACAAGGACAATAACCATTAGAAGTACAAGGTGACCAAGAACTTAGACACCTCTGCATGAGGTTCTGGGCCACCTTACTGCATAAGTTACCTACAACAGCAGAGATCCTAGTCAAGGGAAAGAGGAATCTGGAATAAGTAGAGAAGGGTGATGATTAGCACCAATTGTGGTCCCGAGGTCAGTTTTAGCAAAGGGGGCTATACTTCATCCCAATAAACATCCTCTTGAAAATTTTCCCAATAAAACAGACTACCTGAACCCTGGGGGAGCTATTCCTAAATGCACTGAACTTATCACATGAAGCAAATAGATCCAAGCAGTGCAAGGACTAGACTGTAATAGTCCTTCCTCTGGTGCATCACCCAGATCCAGATATATTACTCTCTTGGAACTCCTCCTGGTTGAATGTAGCTGCTTCATAAAATGTTATTGTCTGTTCCTAGAGGTAGCCAATATCCAGTTGCCCAATGTCCAGCCTCCCTTGATTTGATTTTGGAATGGCTAAAGCTGCTACTACAGTTGTATTTCAGTGCAAATTCTGCTGCTCAATCCTCCTTCTCTTGTTCCTTCCTCAGTGTTTTTCCATAGAATACCCTCTAATAAATCCCTGAAGTCAGATCTCAGAGCCCCAGGTAGGCTTCCAAGAGAAACACCCCCTCCCTATGATAGCAGTGGTCTTAGGTCATAGATACACAATCAGCTGACAGAACAAAGAATAATCTGAGACTTTTAGACCATGGGCCATGGCTAGCAATGCAGACATAGCATTGAAAGGTAGGTAGACTTCTGGGATAGATAGTTTAAATTAGACCTAAGGGATAGCATCTAAATATCAGATTCCATACCTAAACTCAGTTTGGGAACAGTCTCTCTAATATTTTTTTATGGGAAAAGAAGAAGAGTGGCAGAAATAATACCCATTTGGGAGTTTCCAAAGATGACACAACAGGCAACATTCTATCTGACAGAACATCTGCCCAAGAGAGTGAGGCAAACCTAGTAATATAGGAGTCTGAACAGTATATGAAATGCAGCTCTTTGAATTGGGATGCTGAGAACAAGTACACTAGATAACTCTTTGTCAAATCCTGAAGTCCTAGGCTTTTGCAATGGGAGATAGAATTTTCCTCTAAAGCTAGAAGGTGCTTATAAAATATGTGCTTCAACTTCAGAGGTCATGGAGCATTGCAAGGTGAGGCGGGCTGTTCAATTGCACAAATGTGGCTGTCATCTTTGACTCCAGTTGTAGCCATTAAACATAAAAGGAGAATCTGGAATTGCACCTAGGGAGCTGTTAGATATGAGTGAATACACACAGACCCCTGGGGCTTGGCCATAGATCTCAGGGCAGAGCCTGCTTGACCTTAACTTCGTTTTAAGAAGCCTTTTTTTTCTTTTTGTAGGAAAGATAATGGTAAGCTTGTAGCCTTTGCTCCTCCGATTAAGAGAGATTTCTTTAAATGTCTATGCAATTGGTTGCTGAAAAGGGCTGAGCCTTCCTGAGGCAGAGGAAGGCATGTTAAACACGGCAAAAAAAAAAAAAATGAGCTCAGGAACATAGGCTGCAACAGCTTTCCCAAAACCAAGCAAGAAACATGAGAGAGAAAACTATTGGTTTAGTCTCTGTATCCATTAAGGTCCAGTCAGAAAAATAGATAAATAGATATCACATAAAAGGGTTTGGTTTTATAAATATCATGGGACTGGAAAAGCAAAAATTATGCCGTGCTCCCTTGGATATTAATAACTACAGGAGTCCATACCAATGTCAGTTGAGGAAACTTAAATGGAGAACAGGAGTTACCAGAACCTAGGAGTCCAAGATGGGGCTGTTTAGGACTGGTGTTCAGACCTGTTGTGGTAAGGTTCACACAACTGGTACCCAGCCTGAGGAAGGATGCTCTGTAACTGATGCCCAAAGAACCTAGGGTTCTCAAAGATACAGAGAACACATTGGTGGTTGCCTGAGGTTGGGGTGGAAAGTGGGCAAAATGGGTGAAAAGGGTAAAAAAGATACAAATTTCCAGTTACAAAATAAACAAGTCATGGGGACACAATGTACTGAATGGCGACTATAGTTGCTAATACTGTATTGCATATTTGAAAGTAGCTAGGAGAGTGGATCTTAAAAATTCTCATCACAAGAAAAAAAAATCTGTGATTATATATGGTGAAGGATGTTAAACTGGACTTACTGTTGTAATCATTTGGCAATATATACAAGTATTGCATCATTACATGTACACCTGAAACTAATTGTATCAATTATAGCTCAATTTAAACACAGAAAAGAAGGTGAGGTTAAGAACCAAGTATCTGTTTCAACTGGAACGAAGCTGACAGAAACTAGAAAATGTAGAAATGAAACTTCCTCTCTTTTTTGCCTCTGAGTCTTCCTGGAGTGGCTCTCAATGGCAGAATCTAATAGGAACTAGCAAACAAGGCCATTTGGGAAGTATAATTCAGTGTTCCAATCCCAACAATCACAGAGAGGGTGTGGAGCTCAGAGGGAGTGGGTATATAAACAGCCCTGTCTTGTAAGTAGAACTTTGGCAAGGCTGTAGAGACAGTCCAAGTGAGGCTTCAGATGACTGCAGCCCTAATCAAGACTGACTGTAACCACATCTCAGCAAGTGAGAGCTGTTGAGTTCAGTTACCTGACAGAAATAGGAGAGGAATGGACGCAAAAATCCTCAGTCAGATACTAGCCAACCAGATTCAACGATACATTAAAAGAATTATTCACCACACCAAAGTGGGATTTATACCTGGGATGCAGGGCTGGTTCAATATCCACAAATCAATCAGTGTGATACATCACATCAATAAAAGAAAGGACAAGAACCACTTGATCCTCTCAATACATGCAGAGAAAGCATTTGACAAAATACAGCATCCTTTCTTGATAAGACCCTCAAGAAAGTAGGGATAGAAAGATCATACCTCAAGATCATAAAAGCCCTATATGAAAGACCCAATGCTGATATCATCCTCAATGGGGAAAAACTGAGAGCTTTTCCCCTAAGGTCAGGAAGAAGACAGGAATGTCCACTCTCACCACTGTTACTCAATAGTACTGGAAGTCCTAGCCTCAGCAATCAGACATTCAAAGAAATACAAGGCATCCAAAATGGCAAGAAGGAAGTCAAACATTCACTCTTCGCAGAAGACATGATACTCTATATGGAAAACCCTAAAGATTCCACCAAAAAACTGCTAGAACTGATCCATGGATTCGGCAAAGTCACAGGATATAAAATCAATGCACAGAAATCAGTTGCATTTCTATACACCAATAATGAAGCAATAGAAAGAGAAATCAAGGAATTGAACCCATTTACAATTGCATCAAAACCCATAAAATACCTAGAAATAAACCTAATAAAGAGGGGGAAAACATCTATATACTGAAAACTATAGAAAGCTTATGGGGGACTTGTGGGAAGATGGCGGCTTAGGAGGACGCTGGGCTCACCACACATCCTGCTGATCACTTAGATTCCACCTACACCTGCCTAACTAACCCAGAAAACCACCAGAAACTAGCAGAACGGAGTCTCCGGAGCCAAGCGCAGACGAGAGGCCCAGGGAAGAGAGTAGGAAGGACGGAAACGTGGTGCACGCTCCACGGACTGGCAGGAGGGAGCCAGGGTGGAGAGGCGGCCCGCTGGCCAAGCAGAGACCCCGAGTCTGGCTGGCAAAAGCGGAGGGGCCCGACGGAGTGTGTTACGACAGCAAGCGGGACTTGCTTAGCATCTGGGAGGTCATAAGTTAACAGCTCTGCTCGGAAAGCGGGAAGGCTGGAGGACAAAGGGAGGGAGAGTTGCTGAGCCCTGGGACGGGACGACAGAGCTCAGTTTGGCGGGGAACAAAGGCGCTCGCCAGCGCCATCTCCCTCGCCCATCCCCCAGCCAAAATCCCAAAGGGAACCAGTTCCTACCAGGGAACTTGCTTGCTCCGCGCAAACACCCAATGCTGTGCTTCTGCAGGGCCAACCCTCCGGCAGCGGGTCTGACTCCCTCCTGCTGCCACAGGGCCCCTCCTGAAGTGGATCACCTAAGGAGAAGCGAGCTAAGCCTGCCCCTCCTGCCCCCGTGCACCTTGCCTACCCACCCCAGCTAATACGCCAGATCCCCAGCTCCACAAGCCTGGCAGTGTGCAAGTAGCCCAGATGGGCCACACCACCCCACAGGGAATCCCGCCCCTAGGAGAGGGGAAGAGAAGGCACACACCAGTCTGACTGTGGCCCCAGCGGTGGGCTGGGGGCAGACATCAGGTGGGACTGCGGCCCCGCCCACCAACTCCAGTTATACACCACAGCACAGGGGAAGTGCCCTGCAGGTCCGCACCACTCCAGGGACTATCCAAAATGACCAAACGGAAGAATTCCCCTCAGAAGAATCTCCAGGAAATAACAACAGCTAATGAACTGATCAAAAAGGATTTAAATAATATAACAGAAAGTGAATTTAGAATAATAGTCATAAAATTAATCGCTGGGCTTGAAAACAGTATAGAGGACAGCAGAGAATCTCTTGCTACAGAGATCAAGGGACTAAGGAACAGTCAGGAGGAGCTGAAAAACGCTTAAACGAAATGCAAAACAAAATGGAAACAATGACGGCTTGGATTGAAGAGGCAGAGGAGAGAATAGGTGAACTAGAAGATAAAGTTATGGAAAAAGAGGAAGCTGAGAAAAAGAGAGATAAAAAAATCCAGGAGTATGAGGGGAAAATTAGAGAACTAAGTGACACACTAAAAAGAAACAATATACGCATAATTGGTATCCCAGAGGAGGAAAGAGAGGGAAAGGTGCTGAAGGGGTACTTGAAGAAATAATAGCTGAGAACTTCCCTGAACTGGGGAAGGAAAAAGGCATTGAAATCCAAGAGGCACAGAGAACTCCCTTCAGACGTAACTTGAATCGATCTTCTGCATGACATATCATAGTCAAACTGGCAAAATACAAGGATAAAGAGAAAATTCTGAAAGCAGCAAGGGATAAATGTGCCCTAACTTATAAAGGGAGACCTATAAGACTCGTGACTGATCTCTCTTTTGAAACTTGGCAGGCCAGAAAGGATTGGCACGAGATCTTCAATGTATTGAACAGAAAAAATATGCAGCCGAGAATTCTTTATCCAGCAAGTCTGTCATTTAGAATAGAAGGAGAGATAAAGGTCTTCCCAAACAAACAAAAACTGAAGGAATTTGTCACCACTAAACCAGCCCTACAAGAGATCCTAAGGGGGATTCTGTGAGACAAAGTACCAGAGACATCACTACAAGCATAAAACATACAGACATCACAATGACTTTAAACCCGTATCTTTCTATAATAACACTGAATGTAAATGGATTAAATGCACCAACCAAAAGACATAGGGTATCAGAATGGATAAAAAAACAAGACCCATCTATTTGCTGTCTACAAGAGACTCATTTTAGATCTGAGGACACCTTTAGATTGAGAGTGAGGGGATGGAGAACTATTTATCATGCTACTGGAAGCCAAAAGAAAGCTGGAGTAGCCATACTTATATCAGACAAACTAGACTTTAAATTAAAGGCTGTAATAAGAGATGAAGAAGGGCATTATATAATAATTACAGGGTCTATCCATCAGGAAGAGCTAACAATTATAAATGTCTATGTGCTGAATACCGGAGCCCCCAAATATATAAAACAATTACTCACAAACATAAGCAACCTTATTGATAAGAATGTGGTAATTGCAGGGGACTTTAACACTCCACTTACAGTAATGGATAGATCATCTAGACACACGGTCAATAAAGAAACAAGGGCCTGAATGATACATTGGATCAGATGGACTTGACAGATATATTTAGAACTCTGCATCCCAAAGCAACAGAATATACTTTCTTCTCGAGTGCACATGGAACATTCTCCAAGATAGATCACATACTGGGTCACAAAACAGCCCTTCATAAGTATACAAGAATTGAAATCATACCATGCATACTTTCAGACCCCAATGCCATGAAGCTTTAAATCAACCACAGGAAAAAGTCTGGAAAACCTCCAAAAGCATGGAGGTTAAAGAACACCCTACTAAAGAATGAGTGGGTCAACCAGGCAATTAGAGAAGAAATTAAAAAATATATGGAAACAAACGAAAATGAAAATACAACAATCCAAATGCTTTGGGATGCAGCGAAGGCAGTCCTGAGAGGAAAATACATTGCAATCCAGGCCTATCTCAAGAAACAAGAAAAATCCCAAATACAAAATCTAACAGCACACCTAAAGGAAATAGAAGCAGAACAGCAAAGGCAGCCTAAACCCAGCAGAAGAAGAGAAATAATAAAGATCAGAGCAGAAATAAACAATATAGAATCTAAAACAACTGTAGAGCAGATCAACGAAACCAAGAGTTGGTTTTTTGAAAAAATAAACAAAATTGATAAACCTCTAGCCAGGCTTCTCAAAAAGAAAAGGGAGATGACCCAAATAGATAAAATCATAAATGAAAATGGAATTATTACAACCAATCCCTCAGAGATACAAACAATTATCAGGGAATACTATGAAAAATTATACGCCAACAAATTGGACAACCTGGAAGAAATGGACAAATTCCTAAACACCCACACGCTTCCAAAACTCAATCAGGAGGAAATAGAAAGCTTGAACAGACCCATAACCAGCGAAGAAATTGAATCGGTTATCAAAAATCTCCCAACAAATAAGAGTCCAGGACCAGATGGCTTCCCAGGGGAGTTCTACCAGACGTTTAAAGCAGAGACAATACCTATCCTTCTCAAGCTATTCCAAGAAAAAGAAAGGGAAGGAAAACTTCCAGACTCATTCTATGAAGCCAGTATTACTTTGATTCCTAAACCAGACAGAGACCCAGTAAAAAAAGAGAACTACAGGCCAATATCCCTGATGAATATGAATGCAAAAATTCTCAATAAGATACTAGCAAATCGAATTCAACAGCATATAAAAAGAATTATTCACCATGATCAAGTGGGATTCATTCCTGGGATGCAGGGCTGGTTCAACATTAGTAAATCAATCAACGTGATACATCACATTAATAAAAGAAAAGATAAGAACCATATGATCCTGTCAATCAATGCAGAAAAGGCCTTTGACAAAATCCAGCACCCTTTCTTAATAAAAACCCTTGAGAAAGTCGGGATAGAAGGAACATACTTAAACATCATCAAAGCCATTTATGAAAAGCCCACAGCTAACATCATCCTCAATGGGGAAAAACTGAGAGCTTTTTCCCTGAGATCAGGAACATGACAGGGATGCCCACTCTCACCGCTGTTGTTTAACATAGTATTGGAAGTTCTAGCATCAGCAGACAACAAAAGGAAATCAAAAGCATCCAAATTGGCAAAGATGAAGTCAAGCTTTTGCTTTTTGCAGATGACATGGTATTATACATGGAAAATCCAACAGACTCCACCAAAAGTCTGCTAGAACTGATACATGAATTCAGCAAAGTTGCAGGATACAAAATCAATGTACAGAAATCAGTTGCATTCTTATACTCTAAGAATGAAGCAACAGAAAGACAAATAAAGAAACTGATCCCATTCACAATTGCACCAAGAAGCATAAAATACCTAGGAATCAATCTAACCAAAGATGTAAAAGATCTGTATGCTGAAAACTATAGAAAGCTTATGAAGGAAATTGAAGAAGATATAAAGAAATGGAAAGACATTCCCTGCTCATGGATTGGAAGAATAAATATTGTCAAAATGTCAATACTACCCAAAGCTATCTACACATTGAATGCAATCCCAATCAAAATTGCACCAGCATTCTTCTCGAGGCTAGAACAAGCAATTCTAAAATTCATATGGAAACACAAAAGGCCCCGAATAGCCAAAGTAATTTTTGAAGAAGAAGACCAAAGCAGGAGGCATCACAATCCCAGCTTTAGCCTCTACTACAAAGCTGTCATCACCAAGACAGCATGGAATTGGCACAAAAACAGACACATAGACCAATGGAATAGAATAGAAACCCCAGAGCTAGACCCACAAACGTATGGCCAACTAATCTTTGACAAAGCAGGAAAGAACATCCAATGGAAAAAAGACAGTCTCTTTAACAAATGGTGCTGGGAGAACTGGACAGCCACATGCAGAAGGTTGAAACTAGACCACTTTCTCACACCATTCACAAAAATAAACTCAAAATGGATAAAGGACCTGAATGTGAGACAGGAAACCATCAAAACCCTAGAGGAGAAAGCAGGAAAAGACCTCTCTGACCTCAGCCGTAGCAATCTCTTACTCGACACATCCCCAAAGGCAAGGGAATTAAAAGCAAAAGTGAATTACTGGGACCTTATGAAGATAAAAAGCTTCTGCACAGCAAAGGAAACAACCAACAAAACTAAAAGGCAACCAACGGAATGGGAAAAGATATTTGCAAATGACATATCGGACAAAGGGCTAGTATCCAAAATCTATAAAGAGCTCACCAAACTCCACACCCGAAAAACAAATAACCCAGTGAAGAAATGGGCAGAAAACATGAATAGACACTTCTCTAAAGAAGACATCCGGATGGCCAACAGGCACATGAAAAGATGCTCAACGTCGCTCCTCATCAGGGAAATACAAATCAAAACCATACTCAGATATCACCTCACGCCAGTCAGAGTGGCCAAAATGAACAAATCAGGAGACTATAGATGCTGGAGAGGATGTGGAGAAACGGGAACCCTCTTGCACTGTTGGTGGGAATGCAAACTGGTGCAGCCACTCTGGAAAACAGTGTGGAGGTTCCTCAGAAAATTAAAAATAGACCTACCCTATGACCGAGCAATAGCACTGCTAGGAATTTACCCAAGGGATACAGGAGTACTGATGCATAGGGGCACTTGTACCCCAATGTTTATAGCAGGACTCTCAACAATAGCCAAATTGTGGAAAGACCCTAAATGTCCATCAACTGATGAATGGATAAAGAAATTGTGGTTTCTATACACAATGGAGTACTACATGGCAATGAGAAAGAACGAAATATGGCCCTTTGTAGCAACGTGGATGGAACTGGAGAGTGTGATGCTAAGTGAAATAAGCCATACAGAGACAGACAGATACCATATGTTTTCACTCTTATGTGGATCCTGAGAAACTTAACAGAAACCCATGGGGGAGGGGAAGAAAAAAAAAAGAGGTTAGAGTGGGAGAGAGCCAAAGCATAAGAGACTCTTAAAAACTGAGAACAAACTGAGGGTTGATGGGAGGTGGGAGGGAGGGGAGGATGGGTGATGGATATTGAGGAGGGCACCTTTTGGGATGAGCACTGGGTGTTGTAAGGAAACCAATTTGACAATAAATTTCATATATTGAAAAAAAAAGAAAGCTTATGAAAGAAATTGAAGAAGACACACAAAAAAGGAAAAATATCCATGCTCATGGATTGGAAGAACAAATATTGTTAAAATGTTGATACTACCTAAAGCAATCTATATATTCAATGCAATCACTATCAAAAAAAACACCATCATTCTTCATAGAGCTGGAACAAACAATCCTAAAATTTGTATGGCACCAGAAAAAAACCCAAATAGCCAAAGCAATCCTGAAAAAGAACATCAAAGCCGGAGGCATCACAGTCCCGGACTTCAAGATGTATTACAAAGCTATAATCATCAAGACAGTTTGGTACTGGCACAAAAACAGACACTTAGATCAATGGAACCCAATAAAGAACCCAGAAATGGACTCACAAATGTACGGCAAACTAATCTTTGACAAAGCAGGAAAGAATATCCAATGGAATACAGTCTCTTGAGCAAATGGTGTTGGGAAAACTGGACAGCGACATGCAGAAGAATGAACCTGGACTTCTTTCTTACACCATACACAAAAATAAACTCAAAATGGATGTAAGACCTAAACATAAGACAGGAAGCCATCAAAATCCTAGAGGAGAGAATCAGGCGAAACCCTCTTTGACCTTGGCCACAGCAACTTCTTGCTCAACCCATCTCCTGAGGCAAGCAAAAATGAATTCCTGGAACCTCATCAAGATAAAAAGTTTTTGCACAGTGAATGAAACAATCAGCAAAACTGAAAGGCAAGCGACAGAACAGGAGAATATATTTGCAAATGACCTATCAGATAAAGGGTTAGTATCTAAACTCTATAAAGAACTTATACCCAAACTCAACACCCAAAAAACAATCCAGTGAAGAGATGGGCAAAAGACATGAATAGACACTTCTCCAACGAAGACATCCAGATGGCTAAAAGACACATGAAAACATGCTCACCATCACTCATCATCAGGGAAATACAAATTAAAACCACAATGATATACCACCTCACACCAGTCAGAATGGCTAAAATGAACAACTCAGGAAACAACAGATGTTGGTGAGGATGCAGAGAAAGAGGCTCTCTTTTACACTACTGGTGGGAATGCAAAGTGGTGCAGCCACTCTGGAAAACAGTATGGAGGTTCCTCAAAAAGTTAAAAATAGAACTACCCTACAACCCAACAATTGCACTATTAGGTATTTATCCAAGGGATACACGTGTGCTGTTTTGAAGGAGCACATGCACCCCAATATTTATAGCAGCTCTATCAACAACAGCCAAAGTATAGAAAGAGCCCAAATGTCCACCAACAGATGAATGGATAAAGAAGATGTAGTATATACAATGGAGTATCACTCAGCAATAAAAAAGAATGAAATCTTGTCATTTGCCACAATGTGGATGAACTAGAGGGTATTATGCTAAGCAAAATTAGTCAGAGAAAGACAAATATATTACTTCACTCATATGTGGAATTTAAGACACAAAACAGATGAACATAAGGGAAGGGAAGCAAAAATAAGATAAAAATAGAGTGTGGTACAAAACATAAGAGACTCTTAAATACAGAGAACAAACTGAGGGTTGCTGGAGAGGTTGTGGGTGGGAGGATGGGCTAAATGGGTAAGGGGTACTTAGGAAGACACTTGTTGGGATGAGTACTGGGTGTTATACACAGGGGATGAATCATCCGAATCTACTCCTGAAATCATTATTGCACTATATGCTAACTTGGATGTAAATTTTAAAAAATAATTTTTTAAAAATGACAGAAAATAATAAATTGTTGCCTTAAGCCATTAGGGTCTGGGATTATTTGTTACTTATAAATGGATAACTGATAGACCCAAGAATGAAGGCAAATCCTTCCCAGGGAACAGCACTAGACCCTAATCAAGAAGGACCTCCCATTTTCCTGCTTTTGAATGGGAGTGTCTATTGCATGTCTATGTTATACTGAGGCAGGTATGTTGTCTCTTTAGCTTTCAGGTCTTCAAAGCAAAAGGGAATACATTCGAGGAACTTTACCTGAAAACTCTCATCTACATCTAGACCTGACTCAGAAAATGAGATCCTGGACTCCAAGCCAATGCCATAATGCAACAAGAGTCTGAGGGCTCTTATGGTTGGAATCTACTGTATTTGTGGCCAGGGGGCAGGTTGTGTGGCACATTAATGATGGCTGCACATTCTTAACTCTCTTCCTGTAGAAAAGTGAGATTTGTTTCCCCACTCTTAGAATTAGGGCTGGTCTGTGACTACTTTTACCAATGGGAGTACGGCAGAGTGATGACCATTCTGGGCCTGACCTCAAAGAGGATCAGCTGTTTCTGCCTGGCCTCCCAGAGCCCTGCCCTAGACCTGACCTGTAAGAAGTACATCACCCATGTGGAGAGGTCATGAGACCACAAGAGGAGGGAAACAGCCCAGCTGAGTTCAGCCCTCCAGGTGGCCATCAAGGCCACCAGGCATTTTAAGAGTTCAGGTGAATCCTTCAGACCAGACCAGCCACCAGTTAACTACCATAAAGGTACCCTTGTAGATGTAACATGGAGCAGAAGATTGTCCCAGCCCAGCTTCGCCCAAGAGATCCATCAAACAGTAAGATATAAAATAGTTGTTTTAAGCCACAAATTTGGAGAGAAGTTTTTGCTGTAACAATAGATACCCCAAATGATTTACATTTGTTCTATTTTTGCTAGCTTCCACTTTATGGCCCTCCCACACCCCAAGAGGGTGAAATTCTGCTTACTCTGGACTTCTTAAATCTCTCCTCAGATGATTTAATACTTTCAACGGCAACCTCTCTATTTTACTGCACACAAACAGCATTAAGAAGACCCTAGGTGGATCCCTACTCAATATTCTCTCCCGACTTCTACAATCCTGGCCATACTAGTTTTTCCCAAAGGCTAAAGAATTTAACTTGGCTGCCTGATTGAAAATACATTATGGTAAACTAGCATTTTTCATTTAAAAGGCAAGAACACACAGTGTAAACAAAGAATTATTTCACTCCAAAGAATGCTCTTCTAAGTTGGCCATGTGGCCAAAGACTTTTTTTCTTCCTGTGGAATCACTGTGGCTTGGTATGACACGGAATGATTATATTTAGAAAGCACTTACTTTAGACAAGTTTGCCAAATTTGTTCAGTTGTGTACCATATGCTTTTCACTTTGCAATAATCTATTATGAGATTTCTATGTTCCCTGTTTTCTAGGTAGTCTTTCCTGAATGACAGCATGTTAAAAATTGCAGGAACTACCTTTACTGACTTATAAAGGTTTTTGACTTGTTTTAAATATTGGCCTCCTGGTGTTTCTTTCTTTCTTTTTTTTTACATTTTTTAATGTTTATTTTTTAAGGAGAGACAGAGTGTGAGCAAGGAGGAGCAGAGAGAAAGGGAGACATAGAATCCAAAGCAGGCTCCAGGCTCTGAGCTGTCAGCACAGAACCTGATGTGGGGCTCAAACTCACAAACTGTGAGATCATGACCTGAGCTGAAGTCAGACGGTTAACCGATTGAGCCACCTAGGTGCCCTGGCCTCCTGGTATTTCTTAGTCTTTCCCTGGGACACCTGGTGGCTCAGTCGGTTAAGCGTCTGACTCTTGATTTCAGCTCAGGTCATGATCTTGAGGTTCCTGGGACCAAGCACAGAGCCTGCTTGGAATTCTCTTTCTCTCCCTCTCTCTTTGCCCCTTCCCCATTTGTTCCTTCTCCCACCTGTTTTTCTCAGAATAAATAAACTTAATAAAAAAAAAACTTTTCCTGTATATATTATTACCAATATGTATACTGGCTTTTCCTTCAGAATTGTGTCCTTATATTTTTAGGCTCCACCTATTATTAAAAGCATTAAATACATATTTGTGAGTAAATTCTCAGGCTTCTCCCATCTATACTGAATCCTCAGCTTTTTTAATAGGTTTTACTGGTGACTCAGATGCAGCTGGGCCAGGACAAACTTGGAAGAGAAGGAACGGCCTTATTCCTACTTTTATATTTCTACTAGGGGTTTGACATAAGAGTTCTGGTTTGGGGAGAGAAGGTTTAGGAGTAAGGACAGGCTAAACAGAGAGCCCTCTGACCAGCCAACCAGACAGCAGGATCTGATTAATAAAATTAGTGCTACTAATAAGGATCTGAAAATGCCCTTAATAATGTAATACTTCTCAACACAATGTGCACAGTGGAATCACCAGGGAAAGTTTTAAAGGTCTCAATACCTAGGATATACCCAAGACCCACTAAATCAGAATCCCCAAGTAGGATATCAGTATTTTTTAAGTGTCCTCAGGAAATTTTAATAAGCAGTCAAAATTGAGAACTACCTGAATGTCAATCTTAAGGAACTAAAACATCTGCCCTCAATTTTGGGAATTGGTAGCAAAAATGACTTGGCACTCAAGAGTGCATAGTATGAACTGACTTCTGAAGAACACAGATATTAATATGAACAATGACCAAAAGGACACAGTGGCTAGTGTGCTTGGGGGGGGGGGGGGGGCGACATCTCAGATGGCCCTGTGGCTCCAGGAATTATCACAGAATTTAATGACTTGAAGGGATCCGTAGGCTTTAATGCTGTAACTGGTTGTTTTTACAGATAAGAAAAGCAAACGAAGTAAGTGGTACAGGCAGGATGAGGACCTGGGTCTCTTAATTCTTAGGCAGTGACTAAGTTCATAGCAGCTCAGCGCTCACTTTGGGAGCTTATGGAGGTCACATGTTCCTTAAACCCAGAATGACTAGATTTGATTTGCCTAACTCACTCCCAGAGAAAAAATTTGATACAGAGATAATATGTGTCAGTATTTCATTCACATCTCTAGGTTTTTTTTTTTTTTTTCCAGGTAGAAAGTACTTACTTCTTTGCTAATGATGAATACTCCCTCTGTCCTTAGTTTGTACCCATTCCAGAGTATCAAGAACTAGATTATATCTCATTTGGCTATTGAAATCATCCATTACAATTTAGGAGTGATTTCCCTTTTTCCTCATCTTTTATAAAATATACATCTCTCGGGGTGCCTGGGTGGCTTAGTAGGTTAAGTGTCTGACTCTTGATTTCAGCCCAGGTCATGATCTTGTGGTTCATGGAACCGAGCACAGAGGCTGCTTGGGATTCTCTCTCCCCCTCTCTCTGTCCCTCCCGTGCTCGAGCATGTGCACTCTCTCTCCTTATCTCAAAATAGATAAACTTAAAAATATATATATACATCTTTCACTTTTTTGAACTTCATCATTTGCTTCCCCACAATACCTATTTGCCCACATATATACATACTTTTTCTTCCAATAAATTATTAGTATCTCAAAATCTCACATCAAGTTGTTACTCAATGTAGGCTTCCATATTTGTTGGATTCTAACGTTCAATCCATTTTATACTTCCACTGTCACATTTTGTTGCAATGTGAGGGAAGAGAAAGATTTTACATTTATATAACAAACAAAACTTGGTCTCTAACTTAATGGATTTTTCACTGCTTTCTGAACCAACCGGGGTGTTTCAGCTTCTTTTAAAAAGTATAGGTTTCAAGAGGGCTCTCATATTAAGCTGCTGTCCGTGATGAGATGGCTCTGTCATCCTAATCATTCACTGGCCCCCCAAAATCTTTCTACCTGACATCTTTCCTCCTTGAAAAACCACCTGGATATCACTATTATGTCAACTATAGTGAAGCATTGTCTCAGCAATTTGTTTCTACCGTATAGCTTTGTGTACTGTTCTGGGGGGCTATGGATAAAGTGACCATATTTCCCCAGTGAAAAGTCAGCCCAGGTTAACAGAAGACTAGCATGTTGGTACTTAGGGCTGCCATAGGAAATCACATAGGAGTGATTTCCCTTTTTCCTCATCTCTTATAAAATATAAATCTCTCGGGGCGCCTGGGTGGCTCAGTCGGTTAAGCGTCCGACTTCAGCTCAGGTCACGATCTCACGGTCTGCGAGTTTGAGCCCCGCGTCGAGCTCTGGGCTGATGGCTCAGAGCCTGGAGCCTGCTTCCAATTCTGTGTCTCCCTCTCTGCCCCTCGCCCATTCATGCTCTGTCTCTCTCTGTCTCAAAAATAAATAAACGTTAAAAAAAAATTTTTTTTTAAATAAATAAAAAAATAAAATATAAATCTCTCAGGGTGCCTGTGTGGCTCAGTAGGTTAAGTGTCTGACTCTTGATTTCAGCCCAGGTCATGAAATCATGGGATTTCTTTCCCACACCCCCAGTCCCTCAAGAGGATTAAAAATAACATGATATCTCATAAACACACTTACCATCGTAATCCCTGAGACCCATATACCAGTTGAAAGACCAAACCCTATGGCTCAAAATACCTCTTTTGAAATGTGTTTTTCTTGTCAAAATTTATCTTGAAAAGGAATACTTCCTTAATTTCAGTTTCTTAAATTATCCTAGTTGCTTTAGAGTCTATTAATAATCTTCAATTTCATAACTCCAAATTTTAGACTGAGCATAAGTGAATTCTTTTAAAACAAATATTAACAACCATAATATTAATATTATATATGTTATATATTTTTATGTATATACTAAGTTGTGAAAAATAAAAATGAGCCACCATGTTCATTAACCTTCAGGCAGTGTTGTGCTATTAAAGCTTTAATGACTGGCTTGCCAAATAAAAGTCCTGATTTGTAGAATCTGCCAGTTTCTCTGGTGCAAATACTCCTGTTTGATTTCAAATAACCATTGACGTCACTAAACACAGAGTTGGGAAAAAATGTGTAGAATTCATAATTGGGTGCCAGCTGAGGTAAATCACTGCACATCCACATCTAATTTTTTCCTACATCTTCCTATTAGAGAGATTTTTCTTCATTATGTGGTTATCAAATATTGTAATAAACAGTAGCAAATAATTTTAGAGATCAGTGTGGCTATTTGGAGTCCTTTGTGGTTCCATATGAATTTTGGAATTGATGTTTCAATTTCTATAAAACAAAATGTCATTGGGATTTTAATGAGGATCATGATAAATCTAGATTGTTTTGGGTAATATGGACATTTTAACAATATTGTCTTCCAATCCATGAACGTGGGGATATCTTCCCATTTGTTTGTATTTTCTTTAATTTCCTTCATCAGTGTTTTATACTTTTCAGTGTATAAACCTTTACCTCCTTAGTTAAGTATATTCCTAAGAATTTTATTCTTTTTGATGCCACTGTAAATGAAAGTGTTTTCCTAATTTCCTTTTCAGGCAGGTTGTTGTTAGCATACAGAAACATAACTAATTTCTGTAGGTTGATTTTTTATCCTGCAATTTTACTGAGTTTGTTTACTTTAAGTTGTTTTGTGGAGTCTTTAGAGTTTTTTACATATGAGATTATGTCATCTGTAAACAGGGACAAGCTTTCTTACCTAACTGCTCTGGCTAGGATTTCTAGTTCTGTGTTAAATAAAAGTGTGTGGCATCATTCCTTCATTCATGATATTAGAGGAAAAGCTTTCATATGGAACAACCAAATAGTCTTGAGAAAAAGAACAAAGCTGGAAGCATCGCACCTCCTGATTTCAAACTATGTTACAAGGCTACAGCAATTCAAACAGTATGGCATAAAGACAGACAGACCAGTGGAACAGAATACAAAGCCAGAAATAAATCTACATGTATCCGGTCAACTGATCTTCAACAAGGGTGCCAAGACTACACAATGAGGAAAGGATAGTTACTTCAACAAATTGTACTGGGAAAACTGGATACCCACATGCAGAAGAATAAAACCAGACCCTTATCTTATATCATATACAAAAACCAACTGAAAATGGAGTAAATACTTAAACATAAGACCTGAACCCATAAAACTCCTAGAAGAAAACTAGGGTAAAAGCTTCAGTCTTGGCAATGATTTCATGGATATGACACCAAAAGCACAGGTAACAAAAATACAAATAGACAAGTGGGACTACAGCAAATGAAACAATAGCATGAAAAGGCAATCTATATTCCATAGAAAGGAAGAAAACATTTGCCAACTATGTATCTGATGAAGGATTAATCTCTACACTATATCATGAACTCCTATAACCCAATAGCAAAATAACCAACGACCCAATTAAAAAAAGGGCTAAGGACTTGACTAACACTTGTCCAAAGATCTATAAATGGCCAAAAAAGTATTCTGTAGCACCATTCACAATGGCCAAGATGTGGAAACAACTTAAATGTCCATCAATGGATGAATCGATTAAAAAATGTGACATACACACACATATACACACACACATAAGGGCTGAATGAAATATTATTCAGCCCTTAAAAAGAAGGAAATCCTTCAATATGTGACAACATGAATGAAATTTGAGGTCATTATGCTAAGTGAAATAAGATACTCACAGAAGGAACATGGCATGATTCCACCTATATGATGTATCTAATATAGTCAAGCTCATAGGAACAGGGAGTAAAATGGTGAATGCTAAGGGCAGGGAGGGAGATTGCTAATCAATGTATATAAAACGTTAGCTATGTAAGATGAATAAATTCTAGGGAACTTCCATATAACACTGTGCCTACATTTAATGGCATCATAAACTTAAAAATCTGTTAAGGTGGTAGATCTCATGTTCAATATTCTTAACACAACTATAATAATTAAAAAGAGAAAGAAAATAGATTTAGGTCATATAGTTTTGTGCTGGCTCCATACTTACAAATCGTGAAACTTGAGCTAATTTCTTAGTTTCTTAAAGACTCCCTTTCCCTAAGAGGATGCTATGAAGATTAAATAAAATTAGATTATCTTTTAATAGTACTTAAGCAATACGTAAAAAATAATCAGAAACTCAGGAATGAACTGGTAGAAAAAGAATCCAAATATGGTTAAAACCAAATTTATTCTTTGAAACAAATAGGTCTTTTTTTGCTTTAAAATAAGTTTTTGGAATTGCTCTCTATATAGAATTTCTTTTTCCATCCTATGGGTTTAGTTTTTCTCATTCAGTTTTTTTGTATTCGTAAAGTTAAAGAACCTCACAAGTAGTGTGGTATAGGTGGGTATTTGGACTGGGGGGCCCACCTAATTGTTTTTCTGGTGTCAAGAATAGGAATGCCTGGTGACAAGAGTGGGCCCCTTAGGGGAATCAATCATCACAAAACTTATTTCTGTTGGAGTGTGCAACATGTTAACCTTCACCCTTCTATTTTTGACCCTACAAGTGTTCTCTTCTTACTTTCCCTTGTCCAGTCATAGATTTAAAAATGTACTTTCATAATTTTTGTTTGAAAAATAAAATATGTACATAGGGCATGATATGGGTTTGAATATGATTTGGTGCTCAAGAAAAGAGAAATATTTTTCCTCTTTTCCTCTACAGAAAATTTCAGTATCTCAGATTCAAATATTTGCTCTTGCACGTAGAACTTTCCCAGTTACAAGGGTCAGAAACTCAATCCGAAATGGCTTAAATCCAAAATGGCACCGTTGGCTCACATCACTAGGAAATCCGTTCTGTGACTTAAGGAACAGCTTGATGGATGTGTTCAAAAGATGCCGTTGACACACGGCCTCCCTCCCTCGCTGCCTCCCCCCACCACACACACTTTCCTCTCTCTCTCTCTCTCTCTCTCTCTCTCTCTCTCTTCATTTCTCAGCTCTATTTGCCTCTGCTTGTCTTCACCCAAGTGGAGGCCAGGCTTCTTGACTATGTTAAAAAAAAAAAAAAGTCATGGCAGCTCAATAGTCTTTGGAGGTAATAATCTTAGAAAACAAGAGAGATCCCCCATCCAAGCACCTTAACCAATCCCAGAATTAGCCCTATTGGATCAGACAGACAGCCACCCCTATGGGGGAAATCACTATGTCCATGGAGTTAGAGTATTCTATTGACCAGTCTGAGTCATGTGTGTATGCTAACCTGGGCATAGGAAGGTAGGACCCCTTTATAGAGCCCTCTAGAGTCACCTGGAATAAAGAAATGGCAGCTCTCCCTATGCAACAAGAGCAAGGATAACAAAAAGAAAGGCATGATATGCACCGGAGTCACCTAGCCTAGGTACTCTGCAACCTGGTGGTCATCTAGTCCATGCTCAAACATACCCAGAGTTAAAGAACTCTGTTATATGCTACCAATACTACTACTTATACAAATATCAATAGCAATCGTTTACTGGATCTTTAGAAGCTGGCCGGCATTGGGTGGACATAGTCCTATAGCAGGAACTCCACGTGGCATCCTCAAGCTATCGTGCCCAAAGCCAGCAGCTCCCACTACCACCTGCCTCAGAAGAGTGGGGGGTCTGGACAGAGCCTGTTTCTCACCTGGCTCACTTCCAAAAGAATCCCCGCACAAGGCCCCTGATTGTTAGACCCAGCTCCAATGTTCACATCCTAGTGGCAAGAGAGCCTGGGCTTCTGAGTTTGGATGTGTGCACTAGACAACAAAACAAAGACGATGGGAACCAGGAATGACAAGCATCCACTTGTCCCTCTAAGATCTGTATACATTCTTCTTACATGCTTAAACTTTCAAACGTCAACAGTTAGTCCTCCTTAACATCATGAAAGTGAACAAATCAAAATTCGCTCATCCTGTTTCCAAAAGGAAATGATCCAAGAGTCTCTCACTGCATCCAGCTCCAAATTTAGGAATTCTGGGCCAAATCCATTTCTCACCCAGTTTTCTCACAACTCCATACTGGTACTCTGAAGCCTGTGAACTAAGTTTGTAAAGTTCACCACCATAACACATCCTATATATATCAGCAAAATGGAAGAGGTAAAAATAAAGACATTATCATTATAATACAAGAAGGGAATATGGCCTATGTCATCATCCTCATTTCAGCAACTGGTTGCTAACAAGTAGTTTTATCACTTTACCGGCTCTTTCTACGGTGGCCAGACCCCAACCTGTCTGTTGGGAGTTCTTTGCCTAGTGGATGGCTCCAAACCTTATTCCTGAGGCATCTAGATCCTTGGCAGTCTCCCTTCTGTATGAGATGCCACATTTTCTTTGCAAAAATTGGGGTGTTTCTCTATCTCTGTTAACTAACTAAATAAATCCGTAATCTATAAACCTATAAACACAAAATAACAAAGTGGAACAGGACAATAATTACTCTACACCCAGCCTACATCAGATGAAATCAGAAGATCTGACTGAGGGCAAAAGTTTAAGTCACAGAAGGAAGATACTCTATCTACGGTTACCTGGGCCTGTTTTTGGTTTCTCATTCATCTGGTTTCTTGGAAGTCCTCCAGCCATCTCTTCATCTTAGTCAATTATTAACACATAAACTATTTACATGTTTATATCTCTTTGAGACAAATCGATTTTGGGGGGTAAATTTCTTTTTTGAAGTAAATTTGTACAAACCCCTGAACACCACAAAACAAAATAAAAGTTTTTGGGTCATCTTTCTACCCTTATTGTGTGCTTAAACTAAGTTTTCCAAAAATCTGCTAAGGGAGAAATTACTATCTGGGAACTTCTCGAAGGCTGAGTCTATTCTACCTTTTACCTGCGTCCACAGACCCAATCAGGAACGATTTGGTCACAAAAGTACACTTCTTATCAATAGAGGATGAAGGTATCAATTATATACCATCAAATATATACTCACATGTATACTATCATATAACAAAAATATTAAATATATATGTGCTATGAGAAACCTCAGAATAAAGAAGAAATGGACATGCATGTGATAATCTAACCAGACTCATTTCTTAACCATTGAAACCATTTTACTATTTTGACCGGGTGCAGTGAATTTCAACAGAACCAAAAATATAGGAATGTGGCGCTAGTTAATTCCAACTGAAAGGTTGACTCTATTTTATAACTCTATTATCTAGGAAATCTGTATGTCTCAGCAATTATTTTCAGAAAAAGGAAATGTGAGTGCGGTATTAGAACTGAAAATTGAAAGTAATGTAGATTCGCAATCCCTCTTCTGATGCCCTTGGAGTCATAGACGCTTCAGTATTCAGAATTCTGCCGCATGGCTCTAAGGCAGCATCAGTAATTAAATACGCTAACATTTCTGTATAGCAGTGTATGAATATTTACATAAGGCAACATGAATGAAGACTTACTGTAGCCTCATGTCAAGTAAGGTCAAGTGTTGCGGCCAAGTGAGTTCAGGTCAGATAAGGTTTTGCAGTCAAATGAATTACACAAAAGATTTTCAATTTTCAGAGCCTATTTTACATTCTGGAAATGTAGGCAAGAGACCGAGAACCTATACTGAAAGGAGGAACTTTGTTTTTAAAGAGTTTTACATTGCTGTTGAGTGATTTTCTTTAGGGCTTTATACCGTATCTAAAATGACTGTAAAATGCTGTGATTAACTTTCATTACCAAAACAAAAACCCAAACCCCTCAATCTTTAAGATCATCCATCCCATACAAATAATAATGTATTGAAAATTAGAGGGAACTATAGAAGCTGTCCATTTTCATCATGTCAAAATCAGTAAAACACCAATGTCGTTCTTTTGAGATTTTGAGTGTTTACAATATGAAAGGAGATATGACTACATAAAAGTATGAAACTATGTATGATTGGATGTGTTCTGGTGATAGGCAAGAGGGGGACAGCTGTAAAGTAAATCTTTCCCTCTCTAATTCTTTCCCACAAATTAAGAAATTGTTTTTCAGTGGCAGAAAATTAAAAGATTCTAACAATTCATTGCTAATATTTGTAATTTCATTTAATTAGTTCCTCTGCACCCCCCATTCCAGATAATTACATACTTACAACCTCATTCATACCCCTTTTCATTCTGAAATAACTAGAAAAAGGCTCCTGCCTTTCCCCCCACTTTGAAGCAATAAGCTTGACTGTCAGAAAGGTTCCATGCAGGAAGTTAAACACATCAATCAATTTCATTGCTAACGACTACAAGATCTAGATAAATCTCCCAATGATATTTTCCTTTCAGTGTAACTCAGCTCTTACACTGGGGAACTTTATAAAATATATATAAAGCAAAAAGTACACTGCTCCACAGTGAGACTTTGGCAACTGTTTCTAAGCTACTGCCGAAGTGATGTGGGGCCACTTCGGGCATTTTTCCGAACCTCCGATATTTTGCCAATACATCAGCATGACACTGAGTTAGAAAGTGAGGTCTAGAGTCGTTGTCTGATATTTCCTTTGAGAGAAAAATGTTTAAATCCCAAACTGAAAACTTGGAACGTGATTTTTGGAAAGCAAATGTGTCAGTGCAGGAGACTTTAAAATATTTAAACCTCTCAGCTGGAAATGAGGAATGGGGAAAAATCGACAAAGATGGGGAGACAAATATAGCGAGATGTTCAGCATTATTTACAGTAGCAAATAAGAGTAAAAAGTCTAAACATATAACATAAGGAGAAGGCTTCTAAAATCATTGTATTCATCCCATGGAATATAACCATCAAAGCCACCTACAAAAAATAACATGAAAAAAAAATGCTCATAATATTAAGAAGAAAAAAAAAGGATTCAAAATCTATAATCAAGTATCATCTTGGTCATCAAATTTTCCCTCACTACTCAACCATTCCTAAGAGCAAACACACTTGGTCTGCTACTGACCAACTTGGAAAAAAAATCCCTTAACCCAAATAACTAGTTTGAGCCCATAAGTCATTTCTCTGCTCCCCTTTACAATAAATTTTCCTGGAAGATACATATACTTGTGGAGCGCCTGGGTGGCTCAGTCAGTTGACAGTCCTACTCTTGATGCTTGAGCATCTGACTCTTGATTTCAGCTCAGGTTGTGATCCCAGGGTCATGGAATTGAGCCCCACATCAAACGCTGTGCTGAGCATGGAGCCTGCTTAAGATTCTCCCTCTCCTCTGCCCCTCTCCTCCTGCCATTCACATTTCTCCCTCCCTCCCTCCCTGTCTCTCTCAAAAAAAAGATGTCTATACTTGTCTCTCCAACCTATTCCAGTCAAGATTTTGCCCTTGCCATTCCACAAATCCATGGCCTCAATGTTGTCAAATCCATGGATCAACTCTCACTCCTCTCACACCAGCAATATCTGATACAAGTGATAACTTTCTTCTTGACTTCTAGAGCACTCCTCTGTCTCAATTCTCCTATTTTATTTTACTGGCCAACCTGTCTTTCTCCTCTTTGCTATATTCTATTCACTCTCTTGCCATCTAAACACTTGAGGGTCTCAGGGATCAGCCCAAAGACGTTCCTTCAAATACATTCTACATAGTTTAAAATCACCTGGTCTCATGACTTTAAATATCATCTATGTGGGTGATGGGCATTGAGGAAGGCACCTGTTGGGATGAGCACTGGGTGTTGTATGGAAAACAATTTGACAATAAATTTCATATTAAAAAAATAAAAAATAAATAAAAAATAAAAAAAATATGTATGTGATGACATAATGACATCGCTCTCACCAATCTGTGTGATATCTCTACACATAGCTTCTACTGCCCTCAACCAACTCTAAATCTCCCATAGTATTCCCACCTCAACAAATGGTTTCTAATTGTGTGGGCCAACAATTTTGAATAATTTCCTGCCTCCTCTCTTTCTTGTACCCTGTATCTACTCCATCAGCAGAGGTGTTTGAGGTTGCCTTCAAAAAAAAACCGATAATCTTCCCACTCTCCTCACCTGCACCACTGCCTCCCAGGTCCAAGCCCATCCCCGCCTCATCTCACCTATTGTTTACAATAGCCTCCAACTGGGCTTGTCCCTCCCACCCCCACTTCCCATTGAGCTCTCTCCTGTGGTCCTGTCTCAGAGAAGCCACCACCATCTTTGTAAAAGGTTAAGTCAAATCACGTCTTCTCTCCTCTGCTCCCTTAGAAATCTATCCATCGGTGTCTGATATTGGGGATCAACACTTGGCATTGATTCTAAACCTGTCCAGTACACAGAGCTTAAAACTGCCTTGCAGTTATGTTCTAGACAACATTAGATTCTGCCAATTATGATGAACACGGAAATGATACGGGGGCTATCTAACCACGCCTTAACTGCTGCTACTGTCAAGCACCATTGTGAATGGTGAGGGTGTTTTTTGTCTTGTTTTGTTTTCTGCAGCAGCATCTGTCCAGAAACCACCTTGGATGTAAACAGGCAGTTGCAGAAGCAGCAGATTCCTGATCCCTGACCAAAGTGCCAACTGTATGCTCGAGAGCAGATGCTGTGTGGGCCCCTGTCTCTACCTTCCTGATCCTGGCAGAAGAGTAGCTTCCATGGCATATTCTTGGGGGGGAGTTTTCTGAAAGTCATTCCCAGAGGTCCACTGAGAACCCATTTCTCTAGCCCTTCCAAAGATGTCGTAAGCACCAAACTCATTGTATTACATCCTTTTCTCCTTCAGTTAGCCAGAGAGGTTTCCATTCTCTGATACTTATGAACACACCATCACACGAGAAGCAATTCCTAAGTCCTATTCTCACCCAGGAAACCCTGTATGTTCTGGTGCCCTGATGCCTCTCTAGTCTAAAACCTTTCACTTTCCTTCTTTCTCATTCTGCTCCAGAACACAGGCAGAAAAATAAGCATACTATTAAAAGAAAATATATTAAAAAAAATAAAGGTACAGCTGCTCAACTGCATTCTCAGTTAGTGAGTGCTATCGCAAATATATTTGCATTGCCCAGAACAATAACGTGAAATACTAAATAGAACATCATTCTTTATCCATTGCTGCTCCTAAAAAAAGACTCTGAAAGCTTGCCTCTTCTTGGTGATTCTTTGGATTTATTCTAGCTTCTTTGAGTCCCTTTTTACCTGCTTAGTCTGATCAGCGTGGAAGTCGGGAGTATCACTTCCTTGGTAAGAACACTCTGCTTACATGGCATCCATTTTTTTGTTTTTTATCTTTCCTTCTGTGGGATATTCATGTTATTTTAAATAAAAAGTAAAAACAAAAAAAAACCCTTTTATTTCACATGAATTGTTATTAAGGCTTGCATTCCTCATTGCACATTTATGTTGTTATTTATATTTTGAAGAATTGTACATTTGAGTTTGTACAATTTCAACTCACTGGCTGGTGACCTCCAAAGGGCTAGTCTTATGTAGACCCTATGAATTCCGAACCTGTCATCTGGGTATTTACCTATGAATTTTACCATAAGTCAGCCAATCTGCTATTCTCTTAGGGCTAAATTCCACAGCCAAATCTGCAAATATGCCCAACAACTAAATATACTGAGATCTGACACGATGGATATTTTAAAAAGCTACATTCATTAATTCTCTTTTAGTTATTGAATTAACAGTGAACTCTAGTACCCTGAATCACAAACTGTATTTATTTATTTATTTATTTTTAATTCATATTTAATTTCCAAGAAAGAATACATGTATTTATGCTTTAGTGACATTTTAGATATCAGGATATTATCAAACCTATGGAAAAACACTTTCAATTGGTTTGAATTAGTGGATGATTCTGAGTCATGTTCCTCACTCAAAAATAGATGGCTGGCTTTGTTCTCAATGAAGTTCAAATTTAAGAGTTAGAATTGAAATAGATGCTAGAAATATCTGTATTGCTAGATAGTTGTGTCTTGAGGCATAGGATTTCCTGATTAGGAAAAGGACTGAAATGAAAAGCTTGTTTGATAGGCCTCAGGGACCTATTACCCTTGAGCTCATTGACTCTTGGAAGGAGAACACTTCCTGGAAGGATGTGGTGTGTGGAGATCTTAAAGTAGGAGTCCCCCAGCAAGGAGGGGAAGGAAGAGATCACTTCTAGTTTTGCCATAGTGCTGGTGGAGTGTCACTTCTAGCTATTCTGCCATAGTGCTGGTGGAGGCAAAAATACTTTTTGTAGAAAGCTATAAAATAAACTCAGTAAATAAAGTTTTTCAATAAACCCAGTAAGTGAAAATTTTCAAGTGACCTAGAAATAATTTTACTGGGAAAAAAAAGGGCTATATTTCAGCTTTAAATAACTGTCAAAACAAATATGATTGACTATTTTATAATTTTTCCATTGATTCCATATCGATTTGGTAATATTCCTCATGAGCACAGGTGCAAAAATTCTAAACAAAATGTTGGAAAAACAAATTCAACAATGTGTTATAAGAATAACATGTCATGACCAAGCAATGTTTATCCTAAGAATAGAGGGTCATATTTGAGAGCAACAATAGTAACGACTGAATTGTAAGGTTTACATGGGATAATAGACTTACAGCATTTAACCTAGTATTTGAGCCTAATAAACTCTCAATAAATATTAGGTATGACAACTCCCAAGGCCTAACTTTCTTTTCATGTTTGGAAGCACCAGAAATTAGATAATTTTCTGAGAATGAGGAGGCCAATACTTGAGAGAGATGATAATGTTTTAGATTAGCCATGGAGGGGCATGAGCTAAAGCAATAACTGTGATGCAACAGAACGATAGATGATGAAAGCCAGGGGCCTTTCTGACATGGGAATCCAAGGACTGTCACAGCACCAATGTTCACGGTTTTGCCATAACTTCTGGGAATGCTGGGTTATTTGAATGTGAAATGGTGAAAGGTAGATTTTAAATCCAGGGTTAGATCTTGGCCACTGAGTGTATCAAAGGATAGTGATGAAGGGAATTGAGAATGCTCATGAGGAAGTAAATAGGACAGATGGTGCCCTGAAAACCTGAGCTGGTAGGATAAAGAAGGGAAGACATGAGGGCTGATAGACTAGAGGAATGTGGAGGGATCAAGGAATTGTAACCTCTGCGACAGTGGAAGAGTAGTTACAAAAGAAATAATAAAACAAGAAGAAAGGTGGAGGCTGTGGCCATAAAAAGATTGTGGCAGAAATTGCCTTGTAACACCTCATCTCCCCCTTCAGTAAGGGCTCTCTTTTAGGCCTGGCACATTGTCACTCATATAAAGTCTACATTTCCCAGACTCCAACTTAGGCTAAGTTCTAGCCAGTGAGGTACAAGCAGAAAGATTCTGTGGAACTTCTGGAAAGTCTCCTGGAAAGCAGTGAGGTGAACCCTTTCTCTCTTCCACCTTTTACTTCCTTCCTTCCCCTTGGAATGCAGACATCATTACTTCAGTACAAGAGGCCATCATGGCCCTGAGGCCATGTTTTATTTTGTATCTTATGTGAGGGAGATATAAAACCTTATGTGGTTTAAGTTTTTACTTTGAGATTTCTTGTTATTCATAGCTGAACCTAAATGTAATGCATGCAATGGGATACCAAGCTTAAAGATTTCTCAAGTAAATCACCATCAGGATGTCCAGGCTGTAGCCATGAAAATTATAAGAAGTGTAAGCATATTTGACTATTGACAAGTTTTAAATAATATTACACCAAAATCCATGCTTCTGTAAGCTTTCATCAGTTGTCTTAGTGTTTCTCTAACATAACATACCAAATAAAATGGATTTATTGTTTTCCCCTCATGACACTTGAAGGAGGAGGTTGTGGCCCCAAGCCATCTTCTTTATAGGCTGCACATCTCCAGGTTTGTCAAGCTCTCTTTGTGTGACAAAGCTTTGTCCTTCTGTACCCTCCCGGATACTTTCCTCTGAACATGGTCCAGTATGTCTATTTCTTTCTTTCTTTCTTAAAAATTTTTAATGTTCATGTATTTTTGAGAGAGAGAGATAGAGACAGAGAGAGGCAGAGTGTGAACGGAGGAGGAGCAGAAAGAGAGGGAGACACAGAATCCAAAGCAGGCTCCAGGCTCTGAGCTGTCAGCACAGAGTCCCACATGGGGCTCTAACTCACAAACTGTGAGACCATGACCTGAGCTGAGGTCAGGTGCTTAACCTACTGAGCCACCCACGTGACCCTGTCCATTTCTTTCTTTTTTTTTTAAGTGCAAAGTCAACCTGAACAAGGGGCACAGGTGTGGGTCTGAGCAGGCTATTACCCACCTCATTCCAGATGACACATTTCTGTTACCATATTGCCCTTTTCAGCAGAGACATCACATTTCCCATTCATATGAAACTGCTTTAACTAGAATGCATGCCTTATAAAAGGCAATAGCAACCCAAGTTGCTATTACAACCACATCTTGACCAATCTCTACTTGTGTAGTTGATATTTCTTAAATGCAGGTGCACAGCCTTACATAGCCAGCTCTGTTAAATTTCATCTTGTAAGATGTGATTCACTGCGTCAGCCCATGGAGACTTCTAGGAATCCAATTCTGCCACCCACTGAATTCCCCATCGTTAAGCCTTGTGTTATACACCATTTTGAGAAGCCTACTCTCTGATCTAAACGTAAATCTAAATCTTTGATCAAAATGTTGAATAAGTCCATTTGTTCTTGGGCAAGGACCTTTCTCCAAGATGCCATTCATCAATCTATTCATCAGAGTTTGGAAAGTATAATTTGCAACAAGTGATTCTTCTCATGATTGCATTCAGGATTTCTTAGCCCAAGGAAAGGAAAACTTAAGAAAGATTCCTAAAATAATTCATTTGGCCACTCAAGTCTTTCTGGAGTTGGTGGGCATTACGGACTTTTTAAGTCTCTCCAAAAGTCATAGGTTGAAGCCCTAACCCGAAATGTGACAGTATGAGAAGGAAAGGCTTCTTAGAAAGTAATAGACTTAGATTAGATCATGAGGGTGGAGCCCTATGACAGGGTTGGTGCCCTTATAAAAAGAGGAGGAGCCCAGCTTCCTCTCTTTGCCATGTGAGGATATAGCAAAAGGGAAGCTGTTGGGAAGTCAGAAAGAAGGCTCCCACCCAGAATCAAATCTCCTGGCTCCTTGACCTTGGACTTCCCAGCCTCCAGAACTGTGAGAAATAAATATCTGTTGTTTAAGACACTCAGTCTCTAGTATCTGTAATAGCAGCCTTAGTTGCTACTGGCAGCTGTTATATGACCATGGATTTCCAACCAGTGTCTTTCTCAAGGTGCCTATAGTTTACTATTGTCCAAGCTACGGCGTGTCAAGCTTAAGCTGGATCACTTTTCCTTATGGCAATGGCATACGTGTTAAATCAGAGATAAAATTGCATGCCCAAATCCTCCAAGAGGCCACTGGAATATGTGCCTGTATGAGGAGGTAGTCACAAATGCTTAGTCTATTTTAAGGCCTTACTTGGGAACTGGGCTGGTGATCACATGAATGTGCCCAGAATTTTTGCCTCTCCATTTATAAGCCACATGGATTTGGATTCTTGTTCCTACACTGTGTTTCTGCCAAGCCAGAGAACCTCACTGAGCCATATTGTAAAAGGTATGGAATTTCAATTTCATTAGGGTCTGTGGGGGAAAAGTGTTTGAAATTTCCCCAAATCACCATAAGCTTTTAGAATGCCTTTTTCCCTTTTTGTTGGAGAGACCAGATGCCAATTTTTGTTCCCCAAATATTCATGATATATTCATAAAGAACAGTCACCTTTTCAAAGGCACTTATTCTACTAAAGAAATCTTTTCCTTTAAAATATTAAAACTGTTAGACTCTCTCATTTTCCACATTGGTACAGCAGGAAACAATTTTATTTCCATACGCTGAGGGCATGAACTCAGGGTAATTCCAAATTGTGTACGTGATACCAATAGCAGGGTGGTGATCTTACCTACTTCATTGACTCTTAGGGGCATCCCGACAAAAGGAGAGGCATGGGTGGACTGAAATCTTAGAGTGTGAGGAGAACCCATATTGGTCTGTGCTCTTGCAAAACAGTTGAGATTCTCAGGCATCCAGAAACACATCCTCTGATGGTATTCCTACACTGAGGCCCTTAGGTGAGGTGGGAAAGTGATTCCGAAGAAGAGGAAATCCTCCAATCCAGGATTCCCTGTGGAGACTCAGCGTGGTCCCAGTTATGATCCAGGGCCAAAGCTAGGCTAGGAGGCCAGACTAGTAGTCTGCGGCTTCCTTTCATGTAACTCTCTGCTATAATTTCATGTGGAGATCTTCTCAGCTCCTGTGTCTCATGTGGTCTCCCAAGGAAGACTAGCTATGGCTGTTCTTTGGGTGGTACTTCCCAGTCATGTTTGCATTTTTAATTCTTGTTAAACTGTCGTTATGTATCAGGCACACAGAATTAGAAACATAATCATATTTAACAAAAGCCCTCTGAGATAGCTATGATATATTATTATTCACATGACACGGATGCAGGATATTAAGGTCATATTGGTTAATCAATCTTCTTAAGATCACACAACTAGAAGCACATGAACCAGGATCTGGACCCAGGTCTCCCTGACCCCAAACTGTGGTTTATTTCACTATACATGTTCCTTCCACTTGCACGGAGCAGCAGGATTCTTCCATTTCAACTTTGCTCATGGAATCTGAGGGGTCAGAGCAACCTTGAGAAGGAGACAGACAACCTAAAATATCTGGCCCTGCCTAGCACTTCTTTCCGACTCATGTATGCTTGCTTCTGAATCCACTCACGTAATTCAACTACTTCAAGGCCTATAATTTCTGAGCTTTGATCCTGACCTGACCCGAGGTGGGGGGGAGGGGATCCTGCTCACGGGAAGACTATTTGCTCCACTTCAAGGTAAACATCGTCAATTTTTTTCTGGTACATATACCACTCGTAGTTATGTGTGGCCTCTGGCTTGGTCACCAATGTGCTGGTCACAGGTAAGTGGTCCCACTCCCTTAGAGAATGCCAAAACCAAGGGTAATCAGGATCAATGTGTAACGTGGGTAGAACATTGAAATAGAGGCATTATATTAATTCACATATTTTTCATGGCATATCTGTATCTTGTTCTGAAGAACAAGGAGTTCTTTCTGACATAACCAGACAGACAGGCATTAATTATTGCAGTTGGACTCCAGCAATAAAAACAGCAAAACCAAATGATGAAAAAGATAGCAGTTCCAAGAGGCTCAGCTAAGCCAAAGGGTTCTACCCACCAACGAGACAAGTTTAAAAGCAGCCTGCCTGCCTTATAGTGGTTTTGCTGTTTCTGTCAAATTTTCTTTGGCCTAGAATCACATTTTTCTGTCATTGCCAAAATCCATTTTAAATACTAACCTAAGTAATTAGGGATTCTCAAAAAGTTCCCTAATAGATGAATACCAGAAGTTTCATGGAAGAAGATGTTGTTATTGGTTGCATTCAAATGCTTTCAAAATTCAAAGTGGGGAATGTAAAAAGAAAACCTATGATGAGTTTTAAATTTGAATCCTACAGAGCAGCTCTAACACAATAATTAGCCTATTTCCATACCCTGATTGAAAATCTAAATAAATTCAAATTTAGGAGGAGCATGAGTTTGCTAGGGCTGCTGTCACAAAGTACTACAAATTTAGTAACTTGAACAGAAATTTGCTGCCTCACAGATCTGGAGGCTAGAAATCTGAAATCAAGGTGTCAGGAGGGTTCCTTCTGAGGGCTGTGAAGGAGGGATCTGTTACAGGGCTCCCTCTTTGGCTTGTAGGTGGTCTTCTCTTCCTTAAGTCTTCATGTAACCTTCCCTCTTTGCATATCTTTGTGCCCCCAAATCCCCCTTTTTAGGGCACTAATCATATTGGACTAGAGTTCATCCTAATGACTTCACTTTGATTACCTCTGTAAAGACTCTATCTCCAAATAATGTCACATTCTGAGGTTAACTGGGGGTAAAAACTTCAACATATGAATTTGGTGGGGGGGGGTGGGATACACAATTTAATCCATAACAACCTTGTAATTTCTACCTCTACATTTGAGTTATAATTCCTGTCTGCTTTTGTTAATGTGATTTATCTTCCTTTTACATAATTAGATTTGTGAGAGATTCATCTTTTTTTCCTAAGAAATCTTGGATTAATCAAGTCTACTGTTTTCACAGTTATTTCTACATTCATTTTATTATTGATTTTTTTTTCATGATCTTCTTACTAATTTGTTTTCATCATGATTATAATAAAAACTTGCAAGGCTGTGAATTTACTTCTGATTACAGTTTAGGCAATAACTACATGATTAAAACATGAGCTTAGGAATCAGATAACCTGGGTTTGAATTTTAACTCTGCCACTCATCTCATAGGTGAGATTAAATAAGATGTTTGAGGAGTTTCTGGTACATGATTAGTATGAAATAATTAATTTACCTGAAGTAGGAAGGTGACAGTGGTAATAGAATTAGCTGTATAATCTTCAGCATATTATTTAGCCTCCCTGCACCTGAAAGTTTTCTCACATGTAAAATATAGATATTAAAATTTATCAGAAGCTTTTGTGAAGATGAAACGATACATTTCATGTAGATTCATCCAACACGCATTTACTGAGTACCTACTATATGCCAAGCACTACTCCAGGTATGCGGGATAGGTTAGCAAACAAAACAGAAAAGATTGATGCTCATGCTAAGCTTACATTTTTAACATTAAAGTGAACATTAAAAATGATGAATGAAGAAATCATATAGCATGTGAAAAGGTGATACAGGCTATGTAAAAAAAAAAAAAAACAAGAACAGAATAAGGTAAGAGGAATCAGGAGTGATTGGTGGGAGAGGGGATTGTGATTTTCAATAGGGTAGTCGGAGAAGGTTTCCCCGAAAGAGGACACAAGGTCAAGGTGGGCAAAGCGGAGGCTGTGAAAACTGGAAGTGTGCAAGAACAAAATGTTTGGTTTACAACCCTCCTCTACCCTTCATGCTTGCCTTCTGCACACCCCCTTGGCAGCTCTAACAAACAGGAAGTATTTGGTTAAACTGCAGGGTCTGGCAAAACTACAGCGGTTTTTGTATGGTCCACAAGCTGTGAACAGTTTTCACAGATGAACTTTTCCAATCAATCTGATGAGAGGGAACACTAACTTTGTACCCCAACTGGGTGAATTAATATTCCAAAACGGGAAGAATTTACTCCCCACAGTAGGCCTGTATTAGACTCGTACTCAATTTTTTATTATTCTACTTTGAATGTCAACAGTTTTTTAAAAATGGGGGCAATGTGTTTTCCCTCCTGTTCTAGGAGTACCGATACGATATTTTTGATTTGGCCTCTTGGCTCAAAAGGCCAAAAATATTTACTATCTGGTCCTTCACAGAGAAAAAGCTGATCTACTCTTGAGTTAAAGCAGTCAGCTGTCCCAACTTCTCACCTCATAATACTCTTTATCCCTGCAAGAACCCTAAGAACCATTCCTTGCAGTGATAAGAAGAGGAGAAGTGCAAAGAATCTGCCAGCAGGGGTCTATTTACACTCACCAGCAAATAGGCTCCTGGGAAAACAAGGAGCTGCTATACCCCTGAGATTCCCCAGATCAGACTTAACTTACCATTATTATATTTTGACTCCACCTAGAGTCCCGTCCATCACTACTCTCTGGGCAGTCTCCACTGGTCCATTCAGCAGCATGGCTGGCTTCCAAGCCTTCAGGAGGCTGATTCATCCTCCTACGTGTATTACTGCATCACGATAATTCAGGCAGTAGCTTGGTGTCCCAAGTTACTTTGCCTGGCAGCTGGGCAGTCTTTCCTTAATAGGTCTAATGCCGGTTACTTTACATTGACGCTGTATTAATTAATTTTCTAAGATCCAAATTACGTTAAGAATTATTGAGCTTCCTTTAGATCTTGCATATTAAGTAGATTAAACTGACCTCATGCTTTTTCACTATCTACTATTAAGTTATATTCACATATAACTTAATTTCCTCCCCAGTGATCTATTTTCCAACACATCTATGCTCATGATAGCATCTTGCATTCAAGTCCCAGTAAGTAGAATTGTAATACGTGAAGATTGGAGAGATACAAGTCTTCCAGGCAGAGTGTCACATGCACAAATGAACAGAGCTATGAGAGTATGTGTTGTGTTGCCTGGAATACAGTATAAGTTTTGATTGGTGACTGAAGCATCAGCTACCAGTTGGAGAATGGTCTATAAGATGTGGCTGAGATGATGAATAATGTTATCCTAAGGAGTCTGGATTTTCTTTTGATTGCTACGGGAAAACACTGAAAATTTTAACCAGGTTTATCTCTTAAAATATTTAACAACTGAATGGAGAATGGATTACAGAAGGGTACAAATACTAGAGCAAAGGTGAAGACATAAGTTGGAGTCCAGGATGTGTTGAAGTGATCCTGACTAAAAATAGTGAGGGTGTGACCTAAGGCAACAGTGGGGAGGGGACGGATTAAAGATAAAACCTTATTATCAAGATAGTAAAAAGGCAGCCTACAGAGTGAAAGAAAATATTTGCCAACTTTATGTCTGATAAGGTTAGAGTGCCCAGGATATATAAGGCACTTCTATAACCCAAACACAAAAAGATAAACAACCCAATTAAAAAGTAGGCAAAAACTCTGAACGAACATTTCTCCAGAGAAGATACACAAAGGACCAACAAGCACATTAAAAGACACTCAATATCATTAATCACTAAGGAAATGAAAATCAAATCCACAATGTGATACCCACTGCACATGTACTAAAATGTTTACAATTAAAGAACAACAACAACAAATATTGGCAAGGATATCGAAAAACTGGGACCCTTATACATTGCTAGTAGAAATCTACGATGGTGCAGCCACTGTAGGAAACAGTTTGGTGTGTTCTCAAACACTTAAACGTGGGATTACCATATGACCCAGAAACTCAACTCCTAAGTATATACCCCAAAGGATGGAAAATAGGGATTTAAATAGATATTCGTGTATCAATGTTAATTATAGCATTAGTCATCCTCAGCTGGGAACATCAGCATCAGGTGATTCAAATTTTTGCCACCCTGAACATGTCCACCTATGGCCACAAGCATTGACTCTGGGGTTACAAATAAGTTTGAATGAGTGGGCAAATTCGCAAAAAGAAAATTTGCGAATAATGAGGATCAATTGTACATACAGTGGAGTATTATCAAGCCATAAAAGGAATACATTTCTGATACACTCTATAATAAAGATGAACCTTGAAAACATGATGCCAAGTGAAAGGAACCAGGCACAAAAGGGTAAATAGCGTATAATTCCATTTATGTGGAATATCTCTAATAGGAACATTTATAAAGACAAGAAGTAGATTTGAGGTACCAGGGTGTGGAGAGACGGGGGTAGTTGTTGCTTAATGGGTACAGAGTTTCTATTTGGGCTAATGAAAAAGTTTTGTAAATCATGATGATGATAGCACCACACTGTAAATGTAATTAAATGCCATTGAATTGTATGCTTAAAAACAGTTACAATAGCCAAGTTTGGGTTATATGTGTTTTACCAAAATTTAAGCAAAATTTAAAAGATTCATTAGGGAAGGCAGTAGTCAGTTGCCTTTGAGGGGCCAAAGGAGGACAAGGGGTTCACACGGACAAGCCTTTAGCTCTCAGCGGAAATAAGTAGTGATATTCAAATAACGTTAATTCCTATGCTTTGGCTCCCTCCCTCTCCAAAAAACTAAGAACAAACTGAGGGTTTATGGGGGGTGGGAGGGAGGGGTGGGTGGGTGGGTGACGGGTATTGAGGAGGGCACCTGTTGGGATGAGCACTGGGCATTGTATGGAAACCAATTTGACAATAAATTTCATATTAAAAAAATACAAGATTAAAAAATTGTTCCCAACAGAAAAATAACATTAATTCATCACTATCCTTATAATTATTACCTTCTTACCTGACTTCAGAGCTCATTACTCTTAGCACTATGATGCCATAACATACAACAGGCACTTGCTAATGTCACTGTGAAGGGCCTTAACTGTGTCTGAATCATGGAGAGGATGCAACAAATGACAGTGAATTCTTTACACAAAGGAGCCAGGACACAGATTAAGGTGGAAAAATCTGAGATCTTCTGGCCTGCCGAGTGAGGTATTAACAAAGCTGAGTAAGCAACTTGCCTCTATCAACTAATGCTGCCAGTTTCTTGCCTTTCTACACATGATTCCCTCCATGAAATTCTCCTCACTTTTATATTGATTCAGTCCCCTGCATGGTTTCTAACTCCTTTCTGTTGCTTTCTCAAGGTGGGGGGGGGGGGGGGAGAAAATCAATTCAGAGTGGCTGGAAGACATTCAGCTTTATCTAAAAGAGATCGATGGCCATAAATTTCATTTTTGTTATTCTCTTGTTCCAAGAGGCTGAGTTTCAAGAAAGCTTTGCAGAAAACAAACAGATGGTGAAGAGAAACATAAGGTAATAGTTCCCTCAGAGGGAGGACACGCTCAGGAGAACTCTGTAGATCAGTCAAGGGCACATTCACGATGCAACTGGGGGAAATAAACTCTGCATGAGCAAGGAAAAAGATTAACAAGGAAGCTGAGGAAAGTAGACTTTTGACCACCGTTCATGTAATATGCATATTTAAAAGCTGAGAATCCATTATGAGTGTTCAGTGAAAACAATCATGTGTGTTAAATGTTGGATGGCCTGGTAACTGCCTTGCAATCTTACGAGATGGGTACTCCGATTATTATTATTATTTTTAAATGTTTATTTATTTTGGGAAAGAGTGCATGCTCAAGCGGAAGTGGGCTAGGGGCCGAGAGAGGGAGAAAGAGAGAATTCCAAGCAGGCTCCATGCTGTGAGCTCAGAGCCCAATGCAGGACTCGATCTCACGAACTGTGAGATCATGACCTGAGCTGAAATCAAGAGTCAGAGGCTTAGCTGACTGAACCACCCAGGTGTCCCATCTGATTATCATTTTTATATTACCAAAGAGAGACAATAGGATATCTTGGAGGAGAAGATCAGAAACATGATATATCTTGAGTTTCCTATAGTTTTTCCTTCTTTCACACATCCCAAGAAATGTATACTTTGCCATTAGCTGCTGAATCCTTTGAATTTTATGTCGTATGATGAAAAAAGTGATACATTTAGGTATTGAAATAAAATTCTTTAGTTTTCAATCCAAAGGGAAGAAAATAACAATTTTAGGCAAGTTAGAATGAGAACTTCTCACTGGAAAATCGGGTGTCATATATGTCACATGATACCCATTTGATTTAAACCCTTCGCTGGTGGCAGGGCTGGCCCTGTCCACCGCTGCTCATGAGCTGTACATCAGAGAGTGTTCGTTTCTGCCATGTGGCATCTCAGAACCCTGTTGTAAATCCAGAAATGCAGATTTCTTCTTGTACTTGTTACGAAGTCAGACCCTGGGAAGTGCATCAACGGAAATTTTTGGGGTGGAGTGTAATTCACCCTTAGATGGATGGGCTTCGCTACTTCAGGGTCCCGTGAACAGGCACGGATGCACGTGAACAAGGTCTGGTTTACTCTTTGGTGGCTTTGAAGGGTGAGGAACTTTCCTGAGGGAGAGATATCTTATCTATTGAGCCTCTGGGTGCTCTGTGTGTGAGCATTAGTGTGTGTGGCCAAAATCCTTCCCAATTGCTATCTGTAAAATATTCCTAAAGCATATAAGCATCATAGCTCACATTTATTGAGCACTGATGAGTACCAGGCACTGTTTTAGGTGCTTTTACACTGTTTCAGGCACCATTTCATCCTCACAGTAAAACTATGAGGTTACTATTACTATCCTCTTTTTACAAAGGAGGAAACTGGGGCCTGGACCAGGAACTGGGCATAGAAAAGAATAACGTTGGGCATCATCTTTGAGCACACAGGGAGTTTACGTTTAAAGTATTCTTGCAACATACAGAAATTAATGTCTTCTCAAGCATTCAATCACTCCAAGAGAATCAAATGTGCAAGGAAACATGGAAACCAATTAGCATGACCATAAAAGTCATTTTCATTAGGGTAAAGGGGCCACATGCAAACATATTTGGAAATAGTGCAGCTCATTCCATAGCCATATTATTTCCTGCTTTCCTTTTCCCAGTCTCACTTCACTTTTGTATTTTTGATTACATACTATTTGTGCCATGGGAATCTCAGGCCATAAAATGAAATAATATCAATTTTCCATCAAGAGAATAAAAAAATGTTACTAATTTCTCAATAGTCACATTTACTTCTTACAAAATTATTCAATAATAAATTTAAGCCAAATACATTGAAGAAAAAAAAAAGAGGTAGAAAGTTTCACTTGAATGATATTTTAGTAGTGGTGTAAATATCTTTGAGGCAGTATAAGCCCACTACCCCTCCCCCCATCCACTACATGCTCCCATATGAGGAAAGGGATAGGCAAATGTCACCAGAACAAATTCTGGGGACAAGACTGGAGTGGTAGACCAGCCATGGCTTGGGTAGGTACTATAAGTGGCAATTTCAATCCATCTTCTTCTCTCCATCCCATGGTAGAACATTACTTTGTGGCCTCCAGTGAACCATGCCTCCCGGTATTCACAGCCTATGTAGTCCTCTATGGGCTTAGCTTTATAACTAGTTTGGGCCACCAGGACAGTAGGAAGTGTGAGATTTGATAAGCGCTTGCACATTAAGGCTTGAACTCTTGGTACATTCCTTTCTGAAACTCAACCACCAGGCTGAGGAAGCCCAAGAAGTCATATGGAGACAATCATGTGGAGGAAAATTTAGACCTCTGGTTGAAAACTCCAACTGGTTGAAAACCCCCAGCCTGTGGCCTGAACCAATTGCCACCCATAGGAGTGAGGTCATCTGGACCTTCCAGCCATTGCCAGGCTACAGTCAACACTGCATCCTACAGAAGAACCAGTCAACCACAGAACCACAAGAAATAACAAGTCATTAGTTTTTTTTACACCAGTGATTTTGCTAGTATAAACCATCATTGATTACCTTCTGGATTACTGTTATAACGTTGGAAAGAGACTCCTTATACCCAGCCCTCTCCAATGTGTACTCCAAACTCTAACCAGAAGGATCCTTCTAACAACCATCAATGGCTCCCCAGGGTCTTTAAAATGGTCTAGTCTATAACATGGAACAATGGAACAATGAAGATGATTATAATATGATCCTTACTTACATATCTAGTTTAGTCTATCACTCCACTCCAACTCTCACACGTTATACCCAAAGTGAACTGTGGACCCTATAGCATGAATCAGACTCCCTGGTACAATCCTCCCCATGTCCACCTGATCATGCTAACTCCGCTTTGCACTTCAGGATCTCCCCAGGATTCTTTAGCACTTTGCTTACCTCCATCATAGCACTTACCTACTACACTGCAACAGTCTCCTTTCTTACATCTCTCTTTTTTAGACTATAGACTATTTGAGGACATGGAATAACTATTTGCTATGGTCTGAATGTTTGTGTCATCCCAATATTCTTACGCTGAAATATGAATGCCCAACGTGATGTTATTAGGAGGTGGGGCCTTTGGACTCTGCCCTCATGAATCAGATTAGTGTTCTTACAAAAGAGACACCAAAAAGCTCCCCAGCCCCCCTTCCACCATGTGAAGACCCAGCTAGAAGGCATTGGCTGTCAACAAGGAAGAAGGCCTGCCACAGAATGTGACCATCCTGATGCCCTGATCTCAGGCTTCTGGCTTCCAAAACTGTTAGAAATAAATTTCTGTTGTTTATAAGCTACCCAGTCTCTGGTGTTTTGTTATAGCAGCCCAAACAGTCTACGACAATATTTCACTTCTGTATCCAGCGCTGGCTACAGAGGTTGTTACATATTAGGTGCTCAGGATATATTTGCTCAATGAATACTATTTACTCTACTCTGCCATCATTCCAAGGTGACACTTGTTTATTTCTCCCAGGCTAATCTTCATTCCCACATCAGGAAAAGATGGGGAACATATTTCTTCCAGAAGACTGATTTAATCAAGGCAAAACCTTATATTCTGGAATTATGTCAAACAGGTTCCAGAAGTTCAGTCCAAGGCAAATTTCAAAGAGGAAAGCCAAGACCCAAATGTGGGACTTTGTTAGAGACAAAAGTTTACACCTTGACTCACTTCTGCAAACTCTACTGCAGAGGACTCATTTCATATTTGACTTCCTCTGAGACCCCATCTCTTGATCACATAGGTTAGATGGTGTATGTAAGCGATGAACCATAGGAATCTACCCCAAAACCAAGAGCACACTTTACACACTGTATGTTCACCAATTTGACAATAAATTATATTTAAAAACAAAAATAAATAAATAAATAAATAAATAAATAAATAAATAAAATTGGGAGGGGGGAAGGCTTTTCTCCATGTTGTAGTACTCTGTTTGTTTAGCATTGTATAGTAATTTTCTATCTGCCTTTATTCCTTCTTAGACTTGGGCTCCTTGAATGAAAGAGCTATCTTACTCATATCTCAGGTTTCTAGCACAATACTGGCACATAATGGATTTTCAAAAAGTATTTGTTATATGAATGAATGAGTGACCCAGAGAATGAGACCCAGTGAAAGAGGGTTGAGATCAAATGGGGTTGGGGAGGGAGCAGAGTTACCCTGAACATAGGCTGATATATCTGCAGCTGCCTTTCAGGGTTCCTTGCAGATCAGCCCAACTCAAGGGTCAGGGGTGAGATGAGCAACTCATTCCTGGTTTGGGAACCCCTGGTTCTCCCAGTGGAATTTCCTGATGTGATCTTGTGATTTCCAAATCCATTTTAGCTTCAGAAGTTTTATAGTAAAACTCCATATGTAAAGTGGGTGAAAGCAGAGCTCTTCTGGTTGAAGTAGTTGGTGAGACCCGGACTCCCACACCCTGGCCCCCTTTCCCCTTCTAGCTCACTTATTTCTCCCCCTACCACCTCAGCAGCCCATAAAGGTGCTTCACAGAAACCTAGTTTGAGAACCACATTCTAAAGCATTCTTAAGATGTGAGTCAAGCTGCCATGACTACTCTTCTGGTCCTTTTTTCTTTTCCTAATGGTGGCAAACACCGGAAATGATGGTGGGCATGCAGCCCATAGCAGGTAATCTAATGCCTTCGCTGTGCACCTTATATAAAGTTATCCACCTCATCCTCGCCCTTGCCTCATTTTATGTTCTCTAGCCTACCTTTCTCTCAAGCCATTACTGTGGCCACTAGCTTCATGCAAGGGTAGCCAGTCAGCCTCTTCCCAGCTCTGCTGCATAGCTCTTGCTTTCTGCCCCAAGACTTCTCTCCTATCTCTGCCTGTAGGAGCCCACTCAGCCACACTGGCACATGCTCAAACCTGAAACCAAATGAGACAGTCCTAAACCTATGGGGAATAGGAGCTATGGATAAATACTGCCATCTTCTGTGATGTGGGTGGACAACTGCAAGGCACATTCAATACATCTCCTCAGAAGATCCCTAAGGGGGCTGAGTCTCAGTTGACTGCAGCAGCCATGCACTCTAAGATGGGTTTTTCTTCCTTTACTGCTTCATTCTTCCCCGTTGCCTCAGTGTGGTACCTTGGGATCTACCCAAGATAAACTATTTACACTTAAACCATAGTCTTGGGAGTCAACCAAGTTAAGACACCTCCTTACCTACTTTATTTTTCTTCTTGGCATTATGATCCCTGATGCATTTTATATTTATTTATTTGTCTCCCTCCTCTAAAATATAAACTGCACATGTGCCGAGACTCTTTCTTTCAATGGTATATTACCAATGATTTGAATAATGCCTTAGTACCTAGTAGGCACTCAGTAAATATTTTTTTTTAATTAATCTGTTGAGTCTGTGGCTATATATTTTTGACTCCCTCGTTGCCAGGATGGATTTGAATTGTACATGTTCATCAGTAGACACATGTACCTTTTTAGGGGGACTGGAGTTCAGTGTGGATAGGATACAAGGCTACACAGGTTTCCACTCTACCATAAGAATATATGATCTTTTGTAGACTGAGAGGCCCTTCTCACAGCAGGCAGCAGGAGACAAAGTAACCATGCACATCAGAGTTCAGATACAACTGCCCTGTGTTATATTATGCCCAATTCAACTGGTGCCACAAGAGACTAGATGGGGTCACCTGTACTAAATCATATTTGAGCCCTGGGAAGGAATGCCTTGTAGCAGTGAGAAGGCATGGTACATGCCAAGTTGGGCTTCCAGCCTCTTTTGTTGAAAGAGAAACAGGGCAGAGCTCACCATGGCCATATTGGAATTGGTTTCTATAGGCATGAGGTGGAAACAAGGAATTCTCTCCTGATAATGGCTGATACCACAGGGCCAGATTAGTTTAGAATAATAATAGGGACTTTAGATCTTGACTGCCAAGAAGACTAGGGATGAACTCCAAATAGGTAAGAACTAAGAAGCTGCCACCACGTGAAAACACATCAGAATCAAACAGGTGGCGGGAAACCACCAGCAAAACAAGACAACCTACTGAATGAGAGAAGATATTTGCAAGTAATATATCTGATAAAGAGTTAATATCTAAAATATATAAATAACTTATATAACCAAACAAAACCCAAACCAACACCAAAATATAACCAACACACCCAAAATTAATAATCCAATTAAAAAAACGACAGCAGACAAGAATAGACATTTTTCCAAAGAAGACACACAGATGGCCAACAGACACATGAAAAGATGCTTAACATCACTAATCCTCAGGAAATGCAAATCAAAACTACAGTGAGATATGACCTTACACCTGTCAGAATGACTAGTATCAAAAAGACAAGGAATCACAAGTGTTGGCGAGGATGTGAAGCGTGGCTTCAGTACAGGTGTGGGTCAGCTGCCATCAGAGATCTGGCTTAAATACAGAATGAAGAACACAACCGGGCTCATGGTCTCAGAAGTAAAAGATCTTGGAATCAACAGGGCGAATTATTTGGAAGTGGAGAATGTGTAGTTCTGTAATTGTATTAGGTCACTCTTGGTAAAATATTTCATTAAATGCTCTGAAGGCTTATCTCTGTTAATGGCATGGCAAAGCCCCTGTTTAGAGAGACCTTGAAGCTAGTAACCATACTGACACTTCATGATTAGGGGCTATTAGAATCCCTTAAAGAGGTGTGCCCCAAAATTGTCTGGAAAACTTATTGGAAATGCAAATCCCAGGATCTTATCCAAAGAGTTTGGGAGTAAATAGGGAATCTGCACTTTAATCCAATACCCCAGGCAATGTTGACATAGGCCATTCAAGATCATACCTGAGAAACATAAACTTAATAATAGGATTTTCTGGCACAACAGTTTTTTTTTTTTAATTCCTTGGCATTTTTGAAGGCATACACTTATACATAATTCTATACCCCTCTATCCCCAAACTCAACCACCTTTATCATGATGCTGCAGTAGCATGGTTTTACATTATACGCCTTTCTTGCTGAAAATCTCACTTTTATTCTGGAATACAGCATGGAAGAGGGAATTAATTTCATTTCTGTTTTTACCAACTGAGAAAGAAACACATGACACTGTAGCTATCTCAAATCTTTCTAGGAAAGGTATGGAGAACACACACACACACACACGCACACACACACACACACACACACACACACAGATTAAAAATATTCTAAAGGATCTTTTCAGAAGGTTTTTATACTTTTAATCCAGGTAATTCCATAAAGACAAGGATGACTTTTGTGAGTCAAACTCATGTCAACATGGGCAGCTAGATGCAAAGAGGTCAACAGAGAAGGCAAAATTAAGAAGCTCAATGCAGAATCCTGTACCAAAAGAAAAAAGTGCAAAAGAAAAAGGAGGCTAGAGGTTAAAGGAGGTAGAAAGGGCTACATCACTGTCACAAAGAGAAAAACCTGAGGCCCATGTGCCACTTGCAGCCAGCATTTCAAGGTGAAAGATACAGGCTGGTTGCTTGGCAACTGCATGTTCTTCCTTCCACATACCCTTCAAGTGGCACGTGTTCTTTTGTGAGCTCCTTTCCCATTCTTTCTCCCACCTACCAGACCAACCATTTAGAAATCTGTGCTCCACAGAAACTCTAATAATATTAGGGCAAAAATCACAACTTTTAGTCCTGGGAAATAAGAGTAGAATTCTTTGTTCACTTATGTAAGGACATCTACAATAGAATCCATTCTGAAAACGAGTATTCAGTTCTGGCCACCACAGTTTGTTTAAGAGGAACAGTGACAAATACAAGAGGAAGGTGAGGAGTTCTTAAAAATATTTTAAATGTAAGAAATGTCTGAGAAAGCAAATATGACAAAGGTCAGAAAATACGTATATATGTACATATGCACATTTAATCTGTTTAAAATTTTTATTAAGACATGCAATATGTTAAGCATTCTATTAGGCATATCTTTTCACATTTTAACCTAGTTGATATAATTTAAACAACAGCAACTCATATTCAAAGGTAGGATAGCATCAATATCATTGAAGCCTTTATGTGCCTCTTCTGAGTCACATTTCACTCTCTAATATCCTAGGGTAGCTATTACCTTTATTTTTATATTTATCATTCTATTTTTTACTATCATTTATGCTTTTGAGATTTTGTAAGTCTCAATATAATAATAAGTTCCTTCAACTTATTATTTGAGAGAGTCTTGGCTCTTCTTAGACTTTGCTTTTTCACACATAATTAAGAATCAACTTATCCAAATTCTCAAAAAAAAAATTGGTGGGATTTTTATTGGAACCTTTTTTGAATCTATAGGTCTGTTTGAATGAAAAGTGTTATCATTGTGGTATGAAATATTCCTATGCATGAACATAATATATTTATTAATTTATTTAGATCTTTTTATTATCTGTTAATAAAGTTCTATAAGTGGTCTTACACATTTTTATAAGGTTTATTTTAGAATGACTATTACGGACTGTAATAAATTATATACTTTTAAAATGCTATTTTCTGTCTCTACTGTATAGAAATGTAATTTTTGGCATATTGACATATATCTAGAAACCTTGCTAAAACCTCCTTTTAAATCTAATAATTTATTTGAAAATCATTATGGATTTTCTATGTAGACAATCATAACTTCTACAAATAATGACATTTCCATTTCTTCTTTCCAACCCTTATTACCTCAATTTCTTCTCATCTTGAATTCATTGCTTGGGACCATAATTCAATATTGAAAAGAAAATAATAAATATCCTTGAATTTTCATAATTATAAATGAAATTGTTTCTACAATGTCAGCAGTAACAATAATGCTAGTGATTATTTTGGGGGATATTCTACAGATGTAACAAGTTCTTTTCTATCGCTAGTTTGCTAAGACTTGGGCTGAATTTTACTGAACGTTTTTATGCCTCTATGGGGATGACTATATGGTTCTTGTGTATGAATATATTAATAAACTGAATTACATGAGATTTTCTACTTACAAATCAACATTGCAATTCCTAAAATAAACCTAAAATAATGTATTTTTATATATGTGTGTATACACACACACACACACACACACACACATATATGTATATATGGCTAGATTTGATTTGATTTACCAATACATTTCAAGTTTTTTTTTAGTCACCATTTATGAGTGAGATTTGTCTTCCATATTCCTAGTGTGGAATTTATAAAAACTTTTTACTAGCTTTATAAAATGTATTAGGAAGAATTGTGTGCAACTGGAAGGATCTCGTCCTTGAATGTGTGGTATAACTTCCTTGTAAAGGCAGATGACTTTGTGTCAGACCGTGTTTTCTCTGCTTTAGGCAATCTATCTCATCTGATCCTCACAGCATGAAGAAATAGAGACCCAAAGAAGTTAAGCAACTGGCCACCATCCCCCAGCTATTAAGTATCCGAGGGGAATGTGGTCTTAGACCACCTGACTCCAAAGATAACGTCCCTAACCATTAGATACACAAGTGTTTTAAAATGACCACAGATGAACATATGGGAAGTGGGGGGAGAGAAGAGGGGGAAGCAAACCATGAGAGTCTTGATGATAGACAACAAACTGAGGGTTGATTGAGGGAGATGGGTGGGAGACAAGCTTGATGGGTGATGGGCATTAAGGAGGGCACTTGTCATGATGAGCCCTGGGTGTTATATATAAGGGATGAATCACTGAATTCTACTCCTGAAACCAATATTGCACTGTATATTAACTAAAATTTAAATTAAAAGAAATAAAATAAATAAAATACCCACAGGACTGGCAATGTGCAGACTGATTTAGAGGCCACCAAGAATGACTGCTGATTGGAAGGTTCTCTTACGAGTGACTCACATGAAATATGGAATGAGAAACAGACTTTTTAATTAGTGAAACCTGGACCCTGGCTACTCAACTGAAACCTTTCAAATGTAATTTGTCTTGTGTCAAAATACCCTCTGATTTATATTGACATATGTATAGCAGGACTTTACATTTCAGAGCCAACAGCTTCAAGAGCCCTTAAAGGCATGGCAGGCATAACTTCCTTGTGGTTTTGGGGTTGTTGTGTGAGGTTGAGGGGCATGTTTTATGCTGATAGGCCTCTACAACATGGGACTTCCCATTATAAAGGTTTCCCTTTAGAGTTAGTTAATTGTGCTTTAGATTTCAAAGTAGGGCTGAGGGGGTTTCACTAAAGACTTTTTTTCCAATATAAACAGCACAACTTCCCAGACTTCTTGGCGTGGTTCAGCTGTGATTGTTGTTGTTTTGACTAGGCATATAAATATACCATTTAAGGGAAACTAGATCAAAACATCCAGCAGATCACTTGGGAGACCATAACAGACAGAGGTTTGTCTCTGCTCAAGGTAAGGGACAGACACTCCCAGAGTACAATCAGATGGTTATGCCCAGAGGTTGCTCATGTGGGGTCTTTACAGGATGGCAGGGAGGCTAAGTCTTTGGCTTGAATTATCTGTGTAGCTCAAGTCCCTTACATTGCTTTTGGAGCATTATTGCAGAGCATAGCGTCTGAGGAGAGGAGGACCCTAGGATCATTCTGTCTATTCTCCTTCTGTAGATGTGCAAAAGCAAAGGGCAAGGGGTAAAGTCATTCCCATTGTTATGGAAGCTCTTTTTGCCCTTTCACATATTAAATCTATCCAACTCAAATCATGTATAATTTCATACAAAATAAGCAGAAATCTAAGATTAAAACTGAAATAAAGTATCCAGTGGCTAATAACCAGCAACAATTTAATTCTTTGTATCCATCTGAATTAGCCATCATCTCTCATCATTGCCAGAAGATAATAAAGCAAGCCTCTCTCTCAGACACTTGAATAAGAACATATAAGGAAAAGATGAGTAGTGAAAGTGAAAGGGTTCTATTCAAAGCCCCCTCCTCAGCCAAGCTTACAGATAAAACTCACAGGTACCTGTGCTTGGCCCTAATTCTTTGTTTTTCTAGGTCATGGAGCCCCTCATTCTCAGACAATAGTCCACAACTACAAAACATTCTTCTCTAGCCTGACCACAACCCTCATCCTGGACAAGTCCTGGACAGAGCCCCTTAGAAACCTGTCACCTCCTGCTCTACCTGGCCAAGAGTCAGCCCCCTCCCCACACCCACCATTGGGACAGCTACAACACTTTCATATCCTTACCAAACCAGACCAATCCAAACCCACCAAACAAACAAACAAAAAAAACCCAAAAAACATAAAAGGCACAGCCCAAAAGAAGCTCAGGGCCAACATCTCTCTTGATGTCTGACCCCTCTTCTCCCTCGGACACTGAATAAACTCTGTCTTGCTTGTTGCTCTACTCTTTGTGCAATTCTATGCCCTCTGTATCACTGGCCACCCAAGCATTTTTGGTGGCCTGTATGGGGACTGGCCATTGCCCGTTGACTTGACTCCATCTCAACCAGATCTCCTTGTCAACTAATCTCGAGTAAGTCAAATTTTCATTTTTGGGAGGGCTTTTTGAGATCTTGAGCACTGGATACAATCACCAGGTGTTGGCTGATTCCCCACCCCAAGGTTCAAGCCACAGTATGGGGCTCAGTCAATAATCAACATATTGGCCATTAGAGGGATGCCTCTTCTGGGTCTTTCCAAAGTTTGGGATGCTCAATTCCTTCCCTCATACTGACCCTTAAGACTGGGGGATGCCCCTTTCTCTCAGGCTCGGCAATGGTCAAGGTTTCATATTCTTTTCAGGACACTGGGTCAAGATGTCTCCCTTCATGGTTTTTCCCTTTGTTCCCAGTCCTCAAAATTTCCCTTCTCCTTTTCCAATACCTTGTCCACTCCTCCCAAGGACTGCCCTCTGGGATGTCTCTTTAAAAATCTCAAAAACTTCCAACTGGAACAAGATATTCAGCCCAAAGATCTTATTTTCTACTGTAATACAGCCTGGCCCCAATATAAATTAGATGGTCAGGAGGTCTGGCCAGAAACTCAAAACAGTGAGTTTGTATTGTCATCACCTGGGTAAATGGTCCAGGGTTCCTTATGTGAAAGCTTTTTTTGAACTTACTCATCATCCTGACCTTTGTGCTGTTTGCCATATTCTCCTTCTATCTCACCAAAAGACCCCTCTCCCTCTCTCCAATTCTCACAACTCAGACTTCAACACTCCCAACCAATCTCCATGTCTGCCTTTCCACTCACCCACAGTCAATCCTCTCTTGGCACCTCTATGCCTCCCCGCAGACTCATTGGCACACCTTTCCCCCTTCAACACTTGCCTCCATGTCCCAATGCTTCTCCAGCCCACACTCATTCTGGCCACTCTTATCAACTTGCTGATGCTCCCACCACCTCTTCAGGAGGTGTCTGGAACAGACAGCATTAATCGGGTCCATGTTCCCTTCTCCATGCCAGATATTTCTCCTATAGAATCTAAGCTTGGCTCTTTCTCAACAGATCTCTCCAGATTCACTGAAGAATTTGAATACCTCACCTTTTCCTGTGATTTATCATGGAAGGACCTATATGTTATTCTCTCCACCTATACCACCCCAAAGGACAAAAACCGAATTTGGTCCAAGGCTACTGAACATGCTGATGATTTGAGCCACAGAAAGCCTGCACAATATGCTCCTGGCATTGCAGTGGTTCCCTTAGTTGAGCCCAACTGAAATTACCAACCCTCCTCTGGAGACAAGGTCAAACATGACCACATGGTCACCTGCCTTATAGAAGGCATGAAACAGGCAGCTTCTAAACAGATCAATTATGAAAGGTTAAGGGAAATCACTCAGAGATCAGATCAAAACCCTGCCCTTTTCCTCACTCAGGCTTCTTCAAAAATTCACCACCTTGATCCTAACTCTCACAAAATAAAATTGATCCTGGCTATACATTTCATCTCCCAGTAAGCCCCAGATATTAGAAAGAAACTTCAAAAAGTAGATAAAGGCCCTCAAACCCCTCAATCCGAACTACTGACCTGGCCTTCAAGGCCTTTAGTAACAGAGAGGAGGAAATCAAAGAGGAAAGGAGACAAAGAAATAAAAAAACAATCTCAGGCTTATCAGCTCCTGGCTAATGGGAGCTATTGTGGAGAAGTCTTAACCTGCTGGCATGACCCAAACATTCCACAAGCCCCCTCCTGGAGCTTGTTACACCTGTGGTAAGCCTGGCCACTGGTCTAAACAATGTCCCAATAAAAAACTGCCACCCAAAACCCCTTGCCCCACCTATAAGCAAGGTTGGCCACTGAAAAAGTAACTACCCCATCCTCAAAGTAGGTGGGGGAGACCCCACCTCCAAAAACCTGTCTTTGGGGGCCCAAATAGGGGATATAATCCATAACTCTGGTGGTAGATCTCTTGGGACTTCTTTAGGACATGGGCTGACACATCTCAGGATCAGCAAAGGCTCCTGAACATGTCTTCCTCACAGCTGAGCCCAGGGTGACTCTCTTCATTGAAGGTAAGAACATATCACTTCTTACAGACATGGGAGCAACTCCCCACTGCTCTCCCCAGATTTTTAGGGACACTCTTTTCCCTCCCCCATCTCTGTCATTGGGTCAATGGCTTTCTTTCTCATCCTTCAGCTACCTCATTCTTGTCTTGTGCTCTGGGAGATAAATTCTTTAGCCATTCCTTTTTTGTTCTGCCATGCTGTCCTGTCCCCCTCCTAGGACAAGACATCATGATGAAAATAGCGACTCACCTTCAATGGCACCCCATACACCCACAATCCCAATTCTTGGGACTCCTTACTAAATACCCTGCTCTCACTTTACTCTCTCCAGTTATGACTTTGGTTCCCTCATCTGTATAGGGAACCTCTAAACCAGTTAAGGCTACTCACCTTACCTCTATTACCATAACCTCAAGGATCCTACTTTTTTCCTCTCAAAACCCCAATATCCTCTCAAATATGAGGATTTGTAAGGCTTACAACCCTCATTTCCAAATTTCTTTCCTCAAATATATTAAAACCTACTAACTCTCCTTACAGTACTTCAATCCTTACAGTCAAAAAGCCAGATGATTCTTACAGAATAAATAGTTCAGGATCTCAGAATTATCAATGAGGCAGTTGACTGCATCCACCCCATCATCCCCAATCCATATACCCTTCTCTCCACCATTACATCTTCCATTATGTCGTTCACTGTCTTAGATCTTAGAGCTGCAGTTTTCAGTATTCCCATCTCCCCAGAATCCCTGGACCTTTCTGCCTTAACCTGGACTGACCCTGACACCTGACACTCCAAATAGTTACCATGGTGGACAATTCTCCCCCAGGGTTTTAGGGATAGCCCCCATTTCTTTGGACAAACTCTGGCATCAGATTTCTCTAACCTCTCCCTCCCAAAGAGTACTCTTATCCAATATGTGGATGACCTTCTTCTCTGTAACTCTTCTTTGACCACTTCTATTTCTGACAACATCACTCCCCTTACTTTCCTGAACAACAAAGGTTAAAGTTTCCTTCTCCAAAGCCCAACTTAATCAACTATCTGTCACATACCTAGGATTTTTGCTTAGAACAGGACACAAGGCCATTATCTCCCAATGAAAACAACTCACTTCTAATTTATAGCCCCCATCATTCAAACAAAAACAAAAACAAAAACAAAAAAACAAAACCCAACTTCATGCCTTCTTAGGTCTCACAGTATGCTTTAGGATTTGGATTCCCAACTATGGTCTTATAGCCAAACCTCTCTCTATAGTTTGGTCCTGAACATGAACTTCTAGAATCACATTCCCTTTCCTCACAGCCTTTCACACTTCAAAACAGGTCTTCCTTCAAGCCCCAGCCCTGGCCTTTATTAACCTTCAAAAGAATTTTCTCCTGTACACAACAGAGAGGGGAGGAATAGCTCTAGGACTATCGGGACAGAAATATGAACCAGACTTGGGACACCTGGGTGGCTCAGTTGGTTTAACGTTCAACTTCAGCTCAGGTCACCATCTCAAAGTTCGTGAGTTTGAGCCCCATGTTTGATTCTCTGCTGTCAGTGCAGGGCCTGCTTTGGATCCTCTGCCTCCCTCTCTCTCTGCCTCTCCCCCACTCACACTCTCACTCTCTCTCAAAAGTAAATAAACATTAAAAAAATATATATGGGCCAGGGTGGCCTGGGTGGCTCAGTCAGTTAAGCATCCTACTTTTGGTTTAGGCTCAGGTCATGATCTTGTGGCTTCGTGGGTTCAAGCCCCACATCAGGCTCTGCGCTGACAGTATGGAGCCTGCTTGGGATTCTCATTCTCTCTCTCTCTCTCTCTCTCTCCCCCTCTCTACCCCTCCCCCACTTGCACTGTATCTCTCTCAAAATAAATAAATAAACTTAAAAATATATATGGACAAGACTTGAAAGCAGTAGCTTTTTTCTCAAAACAATTAGACAACACAGCCAATGGATGGCCTCCATGCCTCTGAGACTTAGAAGCCATGGCCCTATTAACTCAGGAGGTTAACAAACTCACATATGGACAACACACAGACATCTTTTTCCCTCACCAGGTTGTAGACATCCTAAACAACAATGCCTATCACTTTCTCACAAGTTGCTGAATCACACAATACCAAACACTTCTGGGGGACTCTGACATCACCATTCAAAAATCTACTACCTTAAATCCTGCCACTTTCCTCCCCACAACACAGCCAGGAGAACATTCATGCCCAGAGATCTTAGAATACTCCCAAGCAATCCAAACAGATCTGACAGACCTTCCCCCTTCAGACCCAGAATATTTATGGTTTATAGATGGAAGTTTAATATCAAATAGAAAAATAACGGCAAGATATGCAATTACCACAACCACACAAGTCATAGACAGTTCACCCCCTACTACTAGGGACATTGGCACAAAAAGGAGAGCTCATCACTCTCACCAGAGCTCGTACCTTAGGCAAAGATAAAAGCCTCAAAATTTACACTGACTCAAAGTACACTTTCCCCATCCTGCAATTACCCCCAGATACTCAGACAACGAAAGCACAACATCCATAAAAAAGGGGGCCAGCATGAAAGGACCCTGGATAATATTTCAGGGAAGACTCATGCTTCCTATGGAACAAAAGGAGGTAATCCTCAATAACATTCATAACTCTTTACATATAGGACGAAGGCCCCTTTACACACTCTTAAGATGTCTCCTCTGGTGCAAAGACTTACAAACCAGGCTTACCAATATCACCAGGAATTGCCCCATATGACAGTCAGTAGACCTAAAAGGACGCCTTAGACCACTGCCCTCCATCCTGACCCACCAATTTCGTTGACACTTACTCAGACAAGATTGGCAGTTAGGCTTCACTTACATGCCCAAGCACAAGGAATACAAATACCTACTAAAACTCACTCTTTCTCAAGCTGGCTTGAAGCCTTCCCCACCATTACAGAAAAAGCCTCAGAAGTAACTCGGGTCCTTCTTCAGGAGATCATTCCCATTTTGGGTTCCCAACGTCCTTACAAAATGATAGGTATCTTAGTCCCTAGGAATCGTTTACAAACTCCACTCAGCTTATCACCCTCAACACTCTGGAAAAACTAGACAAAGTTCATTCAACTCTTAAACAACAACTCACTAAGTTATCCATAGAGCTTAAAATGGGCTGGCCACTCCTCCTTCCTTATGCACTTCTAGAGATATGAGCTACTCCTAAAGTGCCCCTCTTTCTGAGCCCTTTCAAGCTCATGTATGGCATGAGCTATACCCTGCTACACCCCGACTTAAAAACAGAGCCCCCTCCCTTGGAAGACTATCTCCCCACAGTAGAAATCACTTGAAAAATACTCAGGGAATATGCAGATCAACACCTCCCAAATCCCTCACCAACCTTCAAACCAAGCAAACATTAGAACCAAGCAACTGGTCCTTTTAAAGGAACTCCCAGGTCAAATAAAACCACTTCAACCACAATGGAAGATAACCCTTTCAAATAATCTTTCAAAAAATGGGTTATCCCCATTGCAGTCAAACTCCTCAGATTCCTTCCTGGATTTACCTCTCAAGACTCAAGCTAACAACCCCACCACCAAAAGAAGACTCCCCACCTGCTGAGCCCCTACAATACACCTCTCAGCCTACCAGTGACCTCAAACTGCTCTTCAAAAAGGTAAAAGCCCCTCCATGCCTACACAGACAAGAAACCTCTTTGACTCCATCCTAGCTGACCTGCAACATTATCTACTTGATCCCTGTAAGGACTTCACCTCTGGAAAGGTATAATCCTTTATTCATACTCTGGTCTGGAACAAGCTCCTACAGGGAGATTTCATGGAATACTCCTTTGATGAAATCTGTCAATACCTTCAATAAGTCCTAATAACCCTGATTCACCCTCTGCTCTGGGAAGTCCTCATTCTTGGGATATTGATTATAATCCTTGATCAATGAATGAGAAATTGTCTACTCCCACCAGGATGGAATCACTTTCTCTGCAGATCACTTTTTCTGGGGCTCCCCCCATACTCTCTATGGCTACTATGAGGGTCTCAAACACTCTGGGGGCACTCACCCTCAACTCCACTCTCCACTCTTCTCAAGCACTTCACCATCCTTACTTCCAGTCCACCAAGGCAGCCATCTAAACTCTTAACAACAAAAATACAACAGACAAAAACCGTTTGATACGTGCCCCCACCTCCTCAACCAAGGGACTGATTCCCATCACCAGCAACTTAACTGACTGGTACCTGCTCAATACTACCTTCCACGTCCAACACATTTCAAAGGATGAACACCTTGACTTCCATATTAATGCCCAAATTATCACTCAATTCGATAAATTCCTTCTTATATCCAGACCAATTCTATCAGGGATAAAGCGAACACAAACACCACCTATCTGTGTTAATGCTTCACAGTCTGACCTACAGATGGTCTTCCAAAATGTCTTTAACGATTCCCTAATCTTTCCACTAACCCCTCCACACGACAAGCAAGGACTCCCTCAAACAGATAGGTGGGGCACTGATTTTTACCTTCACAAACCCAACAATATAACCATACCCACAAGACCCAACACCAAAGCTACCTGGACACTCTCTTCCACTAGTGATACAACGGACTGCCCCGGCCTGGATAATTCTTGCCCCTACAACTCCAACTTCTTCTTTCAACCCAAAAATACACAAAACAGTCAATCCTATAAAATCCCTGATGGCACTGACTAGAGATGGGACCACACCTAGGGGCATATTAATTTTCCTACCAAATCATCTTCAACACCCATAAAGCTGGTCTACATCACTCCACTGACAGTGACCATGGTAGGGGAGATTTATCCCATATATGCCCCCCAAAATAAAAGAGTTGGACAACTCACCATATAGCCCTGCATGGAGCCTGAGCCTCGCACCTGTTTTCTCTGCAGCACCTGGGCCTTTCTCTGGAAGGGATACTGCACCCCCATATAGCTAATTCCTGGTTTACACTTTCCCAACTCACCAGTCCTTAGACCCTGACACAGACTGTAACAGACACTCAAGTGAAAACCCAGTCCCTTCTATCCTGTCCTTGAAGAGCTGAGCTGGTGTCTATCCTCTTCCTCCTTGCGATCTTTACGGGAGCTGAGATGGGCACAGGAGGAATAGCTCATTCTATCCACACATGGGAACTCTCTCTTTCCTTGACTCAGCAAGTAAGGCGCTTGGCTTCCACACTCCAAGCTGTGCAGAGACAGACTGATTCATTCCCTGGCAGGAGTGGTTCTTCAAAAATCCTCAAGCTTTAGACCTATTGACTGCTAATCAGGGGCTGGTGGGGAGGACAGGGAGGGGCCTTACTACAGGAAGAATGTTGCTTCTATGTAAATGAGTCAGGTCAGGTTTTAGCCTTGATAAAATTATCAACTCAGCTAAAGACAATCAAGAACAATATAAAAACTTGGGGGCTGACTGGTTCTCCTAGAAACTAGATATCTGGTTTGGCTCACTCCTTTCCTGGGAACTTTCTTAGTTATTGGACTAGTCCCTATTTTGGGGCCATGTATTTTAAAATATCTAATCTCCTTCATCCAGGACTGAATATCAACCCTTGGTAGCTCTCTAAGGTCTCAACAAGCTCACACTTAAGCCCTTGCTTTCAGAACAATCCACCACTAATATCTCCCTCACTCTTGTCTCTCAGGCAGCTGGGTAAGGAGGGCTCTTTGCCCCACCTCAGCAGGAAGCAGTTACATAAGAATGACCTTCTCCCATATTCCCCAATCAACGATAATTTCAAATAAAGAGAGGAGAGAGAAACCAATATTGTGCTGTAGGCTAACTACTGAAATCTAAATTTAAAAAAAGAGAGAAAGAGGAGGGAATGAAAGGGTTGTATTCAAAGCCCCCTCACCAGCCAAGCTTATAGACAAAACTCACAGGTGTCTGTACTTGGCCCTAACTCTGATTTTCTAAGTCATGGTGTCCCTCATTCTCAGAAAATAGTCCACAACTCAAAACATACTCTTCTCTAGCCTGACCACAACCCACGTCCCAAATGAGCCCTGGACAGAGCCCCTCAAGAAACCTGCCACCTTCTGTTCTATCTGGCCAAGAGTCAGCCCCTCCCCACACCTCCAATGAGAAGTACAGCTACAGCCCTCTCATATCCTTACTAAAAACAAAACAACAACAACAACAACAAAAACCCAGAACAAAACAAACCTTAAAAGGGCCAGCCCAACAGAAGCTCAGGGCCAAAATCTCTTTTTTTTTTTTTTTTAATTTTTTTTATAATGTTTGTTTATTTTTGAGAGAGAGATAGAAAGAGAGACAGCATGAGTGGAAGAGGGGCAGAGAGAGAGGGGACACAGAATCCGAAGCAGGCTCCAGGCTCTGAGCTGTCAGCACAGAGCCAGACTTGGGGCTTGAACTCACAAACTGTGAGATCACAACCTGAGCTGAAATACGACACCTAATCAAATGAGCCACCCCCATGCCCCCCAAAATCTCTCTTTTTAAAAAAAAAATTTTTTTTAATGTTTTATTTATTTTTGAGACAGAGAGAGACAGAGCATGAATGGGGGAGGGTCAGAACGAGAGGGAGACACAGAATCTGAAGCAGACTCCAGGCTCTGAGCCGTCAGCCCAGAGCCCGATGCGGGGCTCGAACTCACGGACCGCGAGATCGTGACCTGAGCCGAAGTCGGATGCTTAACCGACTGAGCCACCCAGGTGCCCCCCAAAATCTCTCTTAATGTCTGGCCCCTCTCCTTTGGACAGTGAATAAACTCTGTCCTGCTTGTTGCTCTACTCTGCAATTCTTTGCTGCCTGTGTCACTGGCCACCCTAACCTTTAATCCTCTGCTCTAGTTTAGAAGAATAGTTGAAAACATGTTCTGTTAACGCAAGTCATGTGGGAAAGATACAGCTAATTGAATAGAAAGTATGCATTTAATTTAAATATATCTGGGAGTTTTTCTTGTAGATCAAATTACATACATGTGGTCTGTTTTTTCTTTTTTCATTGAACACTTAATATTTGACAAAGTTCTTCTATTCACTTTCCTACTTAGCTAGAACTCATCAGGTTCAGATTCTTCATTTAACTATGGTTCATGTACTTGTGTCATCCTCTAACAAGTAAAGGGCACATTATTGTTGTGGTACTTTGGATACAGTATTTGTGTTTATCTAAATTGATTGATTAAATAAAGGAGCAGTTGCCAAGGATCTCAATGATGCTGAGTTGCATCATTGGGACCTGAGAATCTTAAGAATTGATTCAGTTTTGAAAATCAGGGTGAACTAAGTTCAGAGACTGCTGTTCAGATCAATGGTTCCCTGGTTTGGGCTTCAGAGCTACATAATTAAAACAAATATAGGGGGAGAGACTTCTAGGATAAACATGGCTGGATCAGTATCTTTTTCCTCCTGGAAGTCACATAAAGACCCACAAGGAGAAAGGGAGGGAAACACAAACTTTGTTTTGAGGAAAACTAGGATACAGTTATTATCCATACCTCAAAATATATGGAGGGATGCCAAAATGAGCTCAGACTAGGCAAAACCACGAGAAGTTCAGAGAAAACCATAAAGATGGCTAGATGTCTCAGTTCCAAGAAAAATATATTTCCTTAAGATAAGAAGTCTCACTGTAATGTGCAAACCAGTATAGATTGTTTTTATTAGTGGGAGGAAGAACTGGGGTTAGCAGGAATGCTTGAACAAGTCTCTCTGGACACAGTTTGGCTCAGAGAAGGAAAGAATGAAAGACCAAAAAATAACATGGAGGAACATTTTTAGCATAAAGCAATTTGTGTGGTAGAGAAGGAGAAAGCATTTAGGATGTGAAACCTGGAAGCCTTGTGTCTGAGAAAAATATATTTGGGTGAGTTACAAGAAAAAGTCACTGGAAAAGCATTTAATCAAAGTGTATATAAAATAAAAAATATGGGGAAAAAGAGAATATAAGACAAACAAAAATACACACTAAAAGGGGCTCCTAAGTGGCTCAGTCAGTTAAGCGTCTGGTTCTCGGTTTTGGCTCAGGTCATGATCTTGTGGTTCATGGGATCAAGCCCTACATTGAGGCTCTGCACTGACAGCTTGGGATTCTCTCTCTCCCTCTCTCTCTGTTCCTCCCCACCCTCCCACTCTCTCTCTCAAAGTAAATAAACTTAAAAAAATATATTCATTAAAAAATGTGGACACTCAGCAAATAAAAATCTCAAATATTTCGCTATTAATTTAAAAGAACATACAGAAGTAGTGTGTCAGTGAAGAAAAACCACAATGAAGAAATATAGAAATTAAAAGAAAGGAGACTAAGACAACAGGGCATAAAATTAAAGTACCAGAACTCAAGAAATAAATAGGAAAAAAATGAAAAGTGTCACAGAAATAAAAATGGAATTAGAATTACCAGAAGAGAGAAGTGATATTGAAAAAGGCACTAGTGACACAGAGAATATGTGAAAAGTCAACAATGTAATATGGAAATAAATAAGAAAGATTATACATACAGACACCATAATAGGGAAAGAAGACAGACAAAGGTGATCCAATTTACTCATAATTAGAGTGCCTAAGGAAGAACTAAACAAATATTTAAAGGTGTATATCAAGAAAAATAAATCGTGAAATAAAAGGAAACTTGAAATATGTATTATGGTTATATTTCAACATATATAATATATATATAATTAAATATATATATATAAATACATATATATATAAAGGGTACACTGTGTGTTGGAAAAATTGCCTTTCAACATTCTACATTGAGACACAAAATAAAGCAAACAGACCTTACAGAGTAAAAGACTCTAAACTCTAAAAAAAGAAAATATAATATTAAATACACTGGCAACTAAGGTAAAATCATACTCTAATAGCAACAAATAAAAAGAAGCACAATTGTACGCAAGATACGGGTCTGCAAGGTGGGAAATAAAACAGATGAATAAAGGAGAACTGGACAAATGTAAGTGCAAGGTCAATCAAAAAACCAGGTTTACAACCTCAGGAGCAAACAAGGTAAAATTCACGTTTAAAAGAAAGAATTAAACATGACAAAGAAGAGAACTCTGTAATGCTAATGAAGACACATAATTACAAATACACACATATCAAATAATGAAGGTATGATATTCATAATCAGAAAATCGAGAAGAGTGAGACCAGCAACCCAACAGAAAAATGGGCAAGTATACAAAGCATGTAACAGAAAAGGAACTACAAGCGACTCTTCAGCATATGAGAATATGTATACTCTCGTTCATAATAATATCAATGCAACTTAAAACTGTACAGGTAAACCACTTTTTTTTTCCTAGTAGGTTGGTTATAATCCATAGGACTCTGGATTGTGGGGCTGTTTGTGAGGCTGTGGGAAAATAGGTACGTTCGTACATTGCTGGTGAAAGTGGAAATTGGTATAACCCTCCCAATTCATTGCCCTGTGGAGGGCAAAGTGACAGCATCATTAAAACTACCTTGTATTCATCCTCAAACCTACAAATTCAGCTTCAGGGAAACTGCCCTGTAGATATACTTGCATGGTTGTGAAATGATAAATATGTCCAGTTATTCACTGTGGCATTGTTTATAGTAGCAGAAGATTGGAAATGGTCTTATATCCATTAACAGAAGACTGGTTAAATAAATAATAGCTTATTCCTACTTTGAATTCTATGCTACTATTAAGAAAGAATGCTGCTTCAGAGTCTCTGTCTCTCTCTCTCTCTCTGCCCCTCCCCCACTCACAGTCTGTATTTCTCTCTCTGTCCTTCTCAAAAATAAACAAATTCTAAAAAAATTAAAAAGAAAAAGGGGGGGAGCATCTGTATGGCTCTTTTGGTTAAGCGTCTGACTTCAGCTCAGCTCATGATCTCGCAGTTCATGGGTTCGAGCCCCGCTTCTGTCTCTGTGCTGACAGCTCAGAGCCTGGAGCCTGCTTCAGATTCTGTGTCTCCCCTTCTCTCTCCCCCTCCCCCACTCACATTCTGTCTCTGTCTCTCTGTCCTTCTCAAGAATAAACATCTATTTTTAAAAAAATGAAAAATACTTCTACATGCCAAAAAAAAAAAGCTTCTTTGTGCTGATACCAAAAAATAATTGTAGGATAATATGTGTAAATGAAAAGAACAAGGGCAGAACAGTAAAATATCATCTTTTGCATAAAGATGTTGGGAGAGGGGTAAAAATTATATATATATACATGCATAAAAAACTACAAAAATACTAATATGCCAGTGACAGAGGTAGGTGGGGTGCCAGGGAGACCATTCACTTTTTCCGGTAGTTTTTTATTGTTTAACCATGTGAATTTTATTATCTATATAAAAATTAATTTGCAGTATGATAAAAACAAGGAAGATATTGTAATAGCCCTGCCATGTTTATATTTTTCCAAGTAAGGACATTAAAAAAAAAACAAAACAGGTGCACCTGGGTGGCTCAGTTGGTTGGGAGGCCCACTACAGCTCAGGTCATGATCTCATGGTCTGTGAGTTCCAGCCCTGCATCGGGCTCTGTGCTGACAGCTCAGAGCCTGGAGCCTGCTTTGGATTCTGTGTCTCCCTCTCTCTCTGCCCCTTCCCTGCTTGCTCTCTGTCTCTGTCTCTCTCTCTCTCTCAAAAATAATAAACATTAAAAAGCAAAACAAAGCAAAACCTGCCATCTACTGTAACTGTTACATCATGAAACAAAGGGCATCTTGAAACAAACAGAAAGCAATGAATAATTATCATTTTCAAAGAAAGTCTAGTAGCTCTGGGAGAAGATGGCGGCGTAGGAGGCTGGGCTCACCACGTCCTGCTGATCGCTTAGATTCCACCCACATCTGCCTAAATAACCCAGAAAACCGCTGGAAGACTAGCAGAACAGTCTCTCCAGAGCCAAGCGTAGACCAGAGGCCCACAGAAGAGGGTAGGAAGGGCGGAGAGGCGGTGCACACTACACGGACTGGCGGGAGGGAGCCTGGGCGGTGGAGGGGCAGCCAGCCCACCTGACAAGGCAGAGCCCCTGAGTCTGGCTTGCAAAAGCGGAGGGGCCAGACTCTGAGTTCTGACAGCCAGCGGGACTTAACATCTGGAATGTTATAAGTCAACAGCTCTGCTCTGGAGGGGAGCGGGAGGGCTAGAGGTCACCGGGGCAGGAGAGGTGTTGAGCCCCGGAAGATAGAGCTCAGCTCAGAGGGGAACAAAGGCACTGGCCAGCGCCATCTCACTCGCCCATCCCCCAAGCGAAACCCCAAAGGGAACCAGTTTACCAAAATTGCTGGCACTGCGCAAACACCCAGCACTGTCCTTCTGTGGATCCATCCCTCCGACAGGTCGGCCTCCCTCCCGGTGCCACGGGGCCCCTCCCGCAGGGGACCACCTATGGCAAAGCGAGCTGAGCCTGCCCCTCCTGCCCCTGTGCACCTTGCGGATCCACCCAGGCTAATACGCCAGATCCCATCAAAACGGCACCACAAGCCTGGCAGGGTGCAAGTAGCCCAGACAGGGGCCACAGCACTCCACAGTGATTCCTGCCCCTGGGAGAGGGGAAGATAAGGTACACACCAGTCTGACTGTCACCCCAGTGGAGGGCTGGGGACAGACATCAGCTCTGACTGTGGCCCCGCCCAACAACACAAGTTACTTCAGACAGCACAGGGGAAGTGCCTCCCCAGTCGGCGCCACCCCAGGGACTATCCAAAATGACAAAACAGAAGAATTCTCCTCAAAAGAAACTCCAGGAAGTAGCGACAGCTAACGAATTGATCAAAAATGATTTAAGCAATATAACAGAACATGAATTTAGAATAACAGTCATAAAATTAATGGCTGAGCTTGAAAAAAGTATACAGGACAACAGAGAATCTATTGCTACAGAGATCAAGGGACTAAGAAATAGTCATGAGGAGCTAAAACATGCTATAAATGAGGTGCAAAATAAAATGGAGGCAACAACAGCCCAGATTGAAGAGGCAAGGAGAGAATAGGTGAATTAGAAGATAAAATTATGGAAAAAGAGTAAGCTGAGAAAAAGAGAGATAAAAAAATTCAGGAGTATGAGGGGAGAATTAGAGAACTAAGTGATATGATGAAACACAATAATATCTGTATAATAGGGATTCCAGAGGAGGAAGAGAGAGAGAAAGGGGCTGAAGGTGTACCTGAAGAAATTATAGCTGAGAATTTCCCTGATCTAGGGAAGGAAAAAGGCATTGAAATCCAAGAGGCACAGAGAACTCCCTTCAGGTAACTTGAATCGATCTTCTGCACAACATATAGTGAAACTGGCAAAATAAAATAATAAAGAGAAAATTCTGAAAGCAGCTAGGGATAAACATGCTCTAACATATAAAGGGAGACCGATAAGACTAGTGACAGATCTATCTACTGTAACTTGGCAGGCCAGAAAGGAATGGCAGGAAATCTTCAATGTGATGAACAGAAAAAATATGCAGCCCAGAATCCTTTATCCAGCAAGTCTGTCATTTAGAATAGAAGGAGAGATAAAGGTCTTCCCAAACAAACAAAAACTGAAGGAATTCATTACCACTAAACCAGCCCTACAATAGATCATAAGGGGGATCCTGTGAGGCAAAATACCAGAGACATCACTACAAGCATGAAACCTACAGACATCACAATGACTCTAAACCCATAACTTTCTATAATAACACTGAATGTAAATGGATTAAATGCGCCAACCAAAACACATAGGGTATCAGAATGGATAAAAAAAAAACAAGACCCATCTATTTGCTGTCTACAAGAGACTCATTTTAGACCTGAGGACACTTGCAGATTGAAAGTGAGGGGATGGAGAACTATTTATCATGCTACTGGAAGTCAAAAGAAAGCTGGAGTAGCCATACTTATATCAGACAAACTAGACTTTAAATTAAAGGTTGTAACAAGAGATGAAGAAGGGCATTATATAATAATTACAGGGTCCATCCATCAGGAAGAGCTAACAACTATAAATGTCTATGTGCCGAATACAGGAGCCCCCAAATATATAAAACGATTAATCACAAACATAAGCAACCTTATTGATAAGAATGTGGTAATTGCAGGGGACTTTAATACTCCACTTACAGTAATGGATAGATCATCTAGACACACGACCAATAAAGAAACAAGGGCCCTGAATGATACATTGGATCAGATGGACTTGACAGATATATTTAGAACTCTGCATCCCAAAGCAATAGAATATACTTTCTTCTCAAGTGCACATGGAACATTCTCCAAGATAAATCACATACTGGGTCACAAAACAGCCCTTCATAAGTATACAAGAATTGAAATCATACCATGCATACTTTCAGACCACAATGCTATGAAGCTTGAAATCAACCACAGGAAAAAGTCTGGAAAACCTCCAAAAGCATGGAGGTCAAAGAACACACTACTAAAGAATGAATGGGTCAACGAGGCAATTAGAGAAGAAATTAAAAAATATACGGAAACAAATTAAAATGAAAATACAACGATCCAAATGCTTCGGGATGCAGTGAAGGCAGTCCTGAGAGGAAAATACATCGCAATCCAGGCCTATCTCAAGAAACAAGAAAAATCCCAAATACAAAATCTAACAGCACACCTAAAGGAAGTAGAAGCAGAACAGCAAAGACACCCCAAACCCAGCAGAAGAGGAGAAATAATAAAGATCAGAGAAGAAATAAACAATATAGAATCTAAAAAAAACTGTAGAGGAGATCAATGAAACCACGAGTTGGTTTTTTGAAAAAATAAACAAAATTGATAAACCTCTAGCCAGGCTTCTCAAAAAGAAAAGGGAGATGATAGATAAAATAGATAAAATAGATAGATTTTATAAATAGATAAAATCAGGAATGAAAATGAAATTATTACAACCGATCCCTCAGAAATACAAGCAGTTATCAGGGAATACTATGAAAAATTATATGCCAACAAACTGGACAACCTGGAAGAAATGGACAAATTCCTAAACACCCACACACTTCCAAAACTCAAACAGGAAGAAATAGAAAACTTGAACAGACCCATAACCAGTGAAGAAATTGAATCGGTTATCAAAAATCTCCCAAGAAATAAGAGTCCAGGACCAGATGGCTTCCCAGGGGAATTCTACCAGACATTTAAAGCAGAGATAATACTTATCCTTCTCAAGCTATTCCAAGAAATAGAAAGGGAAGGAAAACTTCCAGACTCATTCTGTGAAGCCAGCATTCCTTTGATTCCTAAACCAGACAGAGATCCAGCAAAGAAAGAACTACAGGCCAATATTCCTGATGAATATGGATGCAAAAATTCTCAATAAGATACTAGCAAATCAAATTCAACAGCATATAAAAAGAATTATTCACCATGATCAAGTGGAATTAATTCCTGGGCTGCAGGGCTGGTTCCAACATTCACAAATCAATAAATGTGATACATCACATTAATAAAAGAAAAGATAAGAACCATATGATCCTGTCAGTCGATGCAGAAAAAGCATTTGACAAAATTCAGCATCCTTTCTTAAGAAAAACCCTCAAGAAAGTTGGGATAGAAGGAACATACTTAAACATCATCAAAGCCATTTATGAAAAGCCCACAGCTAATATCATCCTCAATGGGGAGAAACAGAGCTTTCCCCCTGGGATCAGGAACACGACAGGAATGTCCACTCTCACTGCTGTTGTTTACCATAGTGTTGGAAGTGCTAGCATCAGCAATCAGACAACAAAAGGAAATCAAAGGCATCCAAATTGGCAAAGATGAAGTCAAGCTTTCACTTTTTGCAGATGACATGATATGATACATGGAAAACCCGATAGACTCCACCAAAAATCTTCTAGAACTGATACATGAATTCAGCAAAGTCGCAGGATACAAAATCCATGTACAGAAATCAGTTGCATTCTTATACACCAATAATGAAGCAACAGAAAGACAAATAAAGAAACTGATCCCATTCACGATTGCACCAAGAATCATAAAATACCTACGAATAAACCTAACCAAAGATGTACAAGATCTGTATGCTGAAAACTATAGAAAACTTATGAAGGAAATTGAAGAAGATATAAAGAAATGGAAAAACATTCCATGCTCATGGATTGGAAGAACAAATATTGTTAAAATGTCAATACTACCCAAAGCTATCTACACATTCAATGCAATCCCAATTAAAATTGCACAGTATTCTTCTCAAGGCTAGAACAAGCAATCCTAAAATGTATAAGGAACCACAAAAGACCCCAAATAGCCAAAGTAATTTTGAAGAAGAAGACCAAAGCAGGAGGCATCACAATCCCAGACTGAAGCCTCTACTACAAAGCTGTAATCATCAAGACAGCATGGTATTGGCACAAAAACAGACACATAGACCAATGGAATGGAATAGAAATCCCAGAATTAGACCCACAAAAGTATGGCCAACTAATCTTTGACAAAGCAGGAAAGAATATCCAGTGGAAAAAAGACAGTCTCTTTAACAAATGATGCTGAGAGAACTGGACAGCCACATGCAGAAGGTTGAAACTAGACCACTTTCTCACATCATTCACAAAAATAAACTCAAAATGGATGAAGGACCTGAATGTGAGACAGGAAACCATCAAAACCCTAAAGGAGAAAGCAGGCAAAAACCTCTTTGACCTCAGCTGCAGCAAATTCTTCCTTGACACATCTCTAAAGGCAAGGGAATTAAAAGTAAAAATGAATTATTGGGACCTCATCAAGATAAAAACTTCTGCACTGCAAAGGAAACAATCAACAAAACTAAAAGGCAACCGATGAAATGGGAAAAGATATTTGCAAATGACATATTGGACAAAGGGCTAGTATCCAAAATCTATAAAGAGCTCTCCAAACTCCACACCCGTAAAACAATCCAGTGAAGAAATGGGCAGAAAACATGAATAGACACTTCTCTAAAGAAGACATCCAGATGACCAACAGGCACATGAAAAGATGCTCAACGTCGCTCCTCATCAGGGAAATACAAATCAAAACCATATTCAGATATCACCTCACACCAGTCAGAGTGGCCAAAATGAACAAATCAGGAGACTATAGATGCTGGAGAAATGGGAACCCTCTTGCACTGTTGGTGGGAATGCAAACTGATGCAGCTGCTCTGGAAAACAGTGTGGAGGTTCCGCAAAAAATTAAAAATAGACCTACCCTATGACCCAGCAATAGCACTGCTAGGAATTGACCCAAGGGATACAGGAGTACTGGTACATAGGGGCACTTGTACCCCAATGTTTATAGCAGCACTCTCAACAATAGCCAAATTATGGAAAGAGCCTAAATGTCCATCAACTGATGAATGGATAAAGAAATTGTGGTTTATATACACAATGGACTACTACGTGGCAATGAGAAAGAATGAAATATGGCCTTTTGAAGCAACGTGGATGGAACTGGAGAGTGTTATGCTAAGTGAAATAAGTCACACAGAGAAAAACAGATACCATATGTTTTCACTCTTATGTGGATCCTGAAAAACTTAACAGAAGGCCACGAGGGATGGGAAGGAAAAAAAAAACAGGTTAGAGAGGGAGGGAGCCAAAATATAAGAGACCCTTAAAAACTGAGAACAAACTGAGGGTTGATGCGGGGGGTGGTAGGGAGGAGAGGGTGGATGATGGGTATTGAGGAGGGCACCTGTTGGGATGAGCACTGGGTGTTGTATGGAAACCAATCTGACAATAAATTTCATATTTAAAAAATAAAAATAAATAAATAAATTTTAAAATTTTTTAAATAAAAATAAAAATAAAGAAAGTCTTGTAAATTGATACAAAGTTTTGGTCTTTTCCTCACCTTGCTACAGGCCAGTAAACACCATATCACTCCCTGGCACTGACAGTGAAGAAGCTGTGGAAACCGTTAGTTTATTACCTTCAAGGGACCAATAGTCGTAGTGTTAGGGGGGCTGTGGGGAAAGGAGACATGCCACAGCATAAAGGCAGTGAAAGGAAAAAAAAATAATCCATTTCACAGTTATGTCCCTAAGAAGTTGAGATTTCTCAACTTGTTAAAAAAAGAAACATACATGATACAATAATTAAGAATATGGTATAACAGGACGTTGTCATTAGCTCCCAAAGTTGTCCTATCTTTTTCCCATTCTTTTGTCCTTCTTTCCTAAGAAGTGCTACCACCAAGCCTTTCTACTCAAAAATGAAGATAACAATACTTTTGTTGCAGGGCTATTTTAAGTGTTCAATAGAATAATGTAAATGTTCAATAACGGAAGGTGTTATACCATCTTCCCATTGGAAACATGTTTTTCTATATCGCTTTACTGTTTTCTTACATGCTACCATTTCAGGAAAATGTGTGCACAATTTAAATAGGGGCAATTAAAATCATAGTCTTAAGCGCTCTGGAATAGTGGTTTTCAAAATTATTTTAGCCCTGGAACAAATTGTACAAAAGAAGTCTTACATCCCATAATAAAACAGGTGAAAAGAAAATCCACTCTGCAAATGGAGGCAGTTATCTTCAATATTCTAATTAGAGTTGAAGGTGAATGTATCTGCTCTCAGAAAGGGGAGCAGAACAGAAGTTTGGTGGAAAGGAAATCTACTACGGATGATCAAAGAATAGTCTAGCAAAAATCCCACTTTGTCTTCCTTTGTCTCATAGTTTTTTTCTGTAAGTTCCTTTGAAAATAATACAGTACCTCAAACACACTCAAACAATACCTCAAATTTACATTTACAAAATCTTTAAAAATTTTGCAGAGCACATGTACTATTTTATCTTGCCATCAAAACTGCCCCATGTACCAAACAGAAAAGCTATTTTCTCCTCCTCCTCCTCTTCCTCCTTCTTCTTCCTATTCATTTTCTCTTCCCTCTCCTCCTCATTATATTATCATCATCATCATTATTCCCATATTAAAGATTAGGTAATATAGCCACAATTCAATTGGGGTATTTTTAGAAACACTTGCACAAATAATTATCCAAATAGTAAACTGCATTCATACTTGATTTCATAAAACTGTTTTATGGAATTATTTAATTCAGAATAAATTAGTGAATTTATTCAAGTTTAAATCAACTGAATATAAGAGGGGAAAGTAGGATATTACTTAGATTACATAAGATTTTTAAAACCATTTCTTTCACCCAACCCAGAACTGATTGTTTTGCAAAATCGTTTGCTTTGCATACAGAATTTATCCTATGAAACTTGCCTAATATACCCTCAGGAGCTATTTTAGTTCTCTTCTCTGACATGTACTGTATGGTGTTTTATTTTACTTTAGACTCAGATAAAACCAAAATCACCCCCGGGGCTGTGTTTCCTCTTCCTCTGTGCTCCACAGGAAGCCTAGCTAGAGGGAAGTAAGTGTTGATTAAGAAGTGTTGATTGCAACTAAGGAGCTAATTATTTCTATGCAAACTCCTTAAATAAAATGATTTCAGTTCATGCTAGGAGGATGAGAAGAAGCTGAGCCTCCTAGAATCCAGAGAATTTAGAAAATGCATTTTGTACAAGTACCAGGAAAATGGGCAGGAGAAAGTTGTCTTTAAAAAGCAGTGGCTTGTGGACACCTAGGGTGGCTCAGTGCATTAAATATCTGGCTTTTGATCTCAGCTCAGGTCTTGATCTCAGGGTCATGATGCTGGGATCTGCAAGGGGAGTGCAGCCTACTTAAAACAAACAAACAAACAAACAAAGTAGTGACTTGGGGCACCTGACTGGCTTAGTCAACGGATCATGTAACTCTTGATCTCAGGGTTGTCAATTCAGGCCCCGCGTTGGGGGTAGAGTTTACTTAATTAAAGTAGTGACTTTAAAATAGTTTGTCTGGGGATCTAATCCACTCTGCATATTCCAAATGAGGCAATTTCTAGAGTGGCCACATGATGAGTTCTGAGGACCCAATTCCCTAGCAAAACATCCATAACTGGTAAAATCTGCGTAAAAATAATGATTTATAGTCTCTGAAAATTGTCCTAAGGTGATGCAGTAAATAAGAAAAGATTCATTCAAGAAAATCTATCACATCTTGGCAAGAAGGTGAGAAGTCTGTGGCATTTGAGTTGTGCCTGCTCCTTCCCTCTTCCCCCACAGCTCAGTGTGATGGAAACTCTGGGTAGGTGTGGCCAAGAAGAAAGGACTCCCTCCCCACCAACCACCAGTTAGGAGGCAGCTATATCTGCAGGAGAAGCAGACCCCTAGCACTTCTCATCATTCCCCAGTTTCATGTTGCTGGGGCCAAACTCCAAGTGATCAGGAGCTCCGTTCATCCACCCAGCCCCCACATGTAGGACGGATGCTCCACCCCAGGTGTGTTAGGTTGAAAATACTGGGACCCCAGATGTCCAGCCCCATCCTCCTTAGAGAGTGGAGGTTCTGTGCTGGCAAGGAAAGCTCAGGAGACCAGAGCCTGTGGCCCCTGTTTAGCGTGATTCTCATAAAGCAGGGGTGTCGTTCCAAGGGAAACAGGATGCTGCCTTTGAGCCCAGCTCTGGAGCAGTGGCTCAGAGATTCTGCCTGGGGGAGAGACAAATCGTAAGAATAGGAAACTCCAAAGCTCTCCATAAGGAACTTCTTTATTTGGAAGAAGTGTAAGGAAGTGCAAGCCTAAGGGTGTTTTCAGAAACAGTGGAGACTTTGATGACAAGCACTTAAAAGGAAGCTTGTAGGTCCCCAGGAATGAGGATTTAAACCCTAGAGGCTTGCTTGTTTACCAGACAGAACCACAGAAAGAGACAGTTAAGAAAATCTCTCCTGGGGTCAGAATAAACCTCAAAGGCTAGACTCAAAAACTCTCCAAAGAGGCTCAAATTCAATTGGATGAGATGTTGGAACACCTTATGTTGTAGGGCACTATTAGAAACAAGAAGGCAATCATCTGGCAGTCAGTGGAGCCTGACATCTGTCGTGATACTAGTAGATTCAGGCAGCCTTTGGAAAAGCCTCAAAGAAAAATGCAGTAAAAAGGCCCTGCTAAAATCATTGCCAACCTAGGGTGACAGGGCACGTGCCTACAGCTGTGCCCTCTGAGGAATGACATCAGAGGCTTCATAACTATTAAGGAAATCAAGAAAATAGCGCAGCCCAGTCATCAAATTAACAAGCAAACTATAAACCTTTAGTAGGGACAGAAGTATTTAGCATTGCTACATTACTACTGCCACTTATTTGGGTACGGTTGGCACACAATGTTATATTAGTTTCAGGCATACAACATAGGGATAATTATATTATTTCAAATGCTAATTTTCAACAGAAAAGATGAAATATGCAAAGAAAGAAGTATAACCAATGCACAGGATAAAAAGCACAGGCAACAGCTCTCTGTCAGAAGGCATGGATGTCAAATTTAATAAAGGCTTCAAAGTAACTATTATAAATATGTTAAAAGAACTAAAATAAACCATGCTTAAAGACGAAAGGAAAGGTATGGGTCACCAAAACTGTGAGGAAGGTCATTTCTGACCTTTCCCTCCTCATAAACACAACTAACAATTATTCACAGACAAGACATCACTGAGAGAACCCTAGAGACAAGAGAGTCTACATTGGAAGCATAAGGGATCAGCCACAAGGTGCCAGCACTGCCTCTTCCCCCCCAGGCTGGCATAGAACCAAGAAGTCTCCCCTGAGCCTATAGTTCCTCCAGCGAGAAAAGAGAACCTGGGAGCCAGCTCCCCCAGGGTTGTGGCTCACTTTTTGGGAGCTCCCACTCCAGTGTTGCCCCACGGGGATTGCAGGGGAATCTGTGGGGTTTGACCACCAAGCATCTGATTGTGACAGAGAAGGATGAGAGGTTTGCAACAACCAGCACTTGGATCTTGGCAGACCAAATTCCTCCCTATAGCCCTCAGCTAGTAGTCCCACTTGGTGGATTTGCTCACCTGCAGAGCCAAGATAGTCGCACAGTCTGACCAGGCAACTCAGCAAGGCACAGGTCTATCTGAAACAAGCTCTCAAATGAAAAGCCTTACCAGCCCTGAAGGCTGGCCTGCCCCTGCCCAGGCAGGAGATCTGAGAGCATAGCGCATTGCTGAATGTAGCTCCCAGGCTGGCCTGACCAGAAAGGCCGGCCGGAATACCTAGAAGCTGTGTAGCCTTGCAATGTTTGAAAAGAGAATGTGGCAGGTCATGCTTATTGTCTTCAGAGCAAAGCCAGTGGCACCATTTGAAGAGGAAACTTGAGATACGAGTAGGCTTATGTCAAGACCATAAACAAAGAACCTTTCTAGGCTTAGAGTCTGTTCTCCCATGCTGCTTAGACAAGGGAGCAGTAGCCTTGCACACTACTGAGTGCAACTCCTGGTCCTGCCTGACTAGAAAAGCTTGGAAGCTGTATAGTCCAGCTACATTCAAGCAGAGAATCTGGCAAGCACAGTTGATTACTGCGGAGTAAAGCCAGTGGCACTGTTCAGCCAGGGAACCTGGGGAGCTGGTTGTCTTGAGTCAAGACCACAAAAAGCCTTGCTGGTCTTGGGGTTCTGCTTTGCCAAGGCTGGGAAACTAATCTGTAGCCCTGCTCAGAGTGCATACAGCCTTCAGCGTGCCTGACCACAACACCAAACCAAAGCACACAGGAAGCTGTGTAGCCCATCCAATAACCTGTAGACAGTGGCACTTTAACAGAGAGAGCAGAGCTTCTGGCTCTCCCCATATGGACGGGAAAATTGGCGGCCCTATCTGGCCAGAGGGAATTCAGTGCATAGTCTTGCCTGATTTGGTTTCCCAAAATCAGCTGTGCAGGCCCTGGGGCCCATTCTGCTGCGTCATCAGGGCATGAAAACTAACTCATAGTTCCTCCTACTACGAGTAGGAGTATATATACTCCTGAGTATAATACTCAGTCCCAACCATCTTGTAAGCCTGAACTAAGAACCCAGGGAAGTGCAAAGCCCATCCTATAGCTTTTCTTGGGCAAGAAACCCAAGTAGCTATACTTGTATCACTGATTGGACTTTAAAAATGGCAAAAAAAAAAAAAAAAAAAAAAAAAAAGGACAAAGAAGGTCATCATATAATGATAAAGGGGTCAATCCATCAAGAAGACACAACAATTGTAAAAATCCACCCCACATGAAAACACCAAAATATATAAAGTAAAAGCCAATAGAGATAAAAGAAGAAATAAAGAACAATATGACAACAATTAAGGACTTTAGTACCCTATTTTGAACAATGAATAGATCATCCAGAATCAATGGTAAATAGTGGATTTAAACAACACTATAGACCAAAAGGGCCTAATAGACATATATAGAATATTTTATTCAACAACAGAATATACATTCTTCTCAAGTGCACATGGGATACTTTCTAGGATAGACCATACATTATGACACAAAACAAGTCTTAGCAAATTCAAGATTGAAAGGATTTCAAGTCTCTTCTCTGATCACAATGGTGTGAAAGTAGAAATGAATAAAAGGAATAAAGCTGGGAAATTCATGAATACATGGAAATTAAGCAGTCTACTGATCAACCAGTGGATCAAAGAAGAAATCAAAGGGGAAATAAAAAAGTATTTTGGGGACAAACAACAGCAAAAAGACAACAAACCAAAACTTAAGGCAATGTAGCAAAAGCAGTTCTAAGAGGGAAGTTGATAGAAATAAACGCCCACATTAATAAACAAGAAAGATCTCAAATAAGCAACCTAAGACTATACCTCAAGGACCTAGAAAAAGAAGAAGAAACTGACGCCAAAGTTAGCAGAAGTAAGGAAATAAATATTAGAACAGAAAATGAATGAATAAATGAGATGAAGAGCAGAAAAACAATAGGAAAGGTTAACAAAACTGAGTTGGTTCTTTATAACGATAAACAAAACTGACAAACCTTTGGCTAGACTAACCAAGAGGGGGGAAAAATGAGAAGATTCAAACCAACAAAATTATAAAGAAAAAAAGGACATTACAAACAACAACACAGAAATACAAAGGATTATAATAGGCTATTTTGAACAACTATACACCAACAAACTGGACAACCTAGAAGATGTGGAACAATTTTTAGAAACACATAACCTACCAGGACTTAATCAGGAAGAAATAGAAAATATGAACAGACCAATTGTTAGTAAAGGGACTAGATCAGTAATTTAAAATCTTCTAATGAAGAAAAGCCTAAGACTAGATGGCTTCACTGATAAATGTTACCAAACACTTAAAGAAGACAATATCAATCCTTCTCAAGCTCTTCCAAAAAAAGTTGGAAAGGATGGAATACTCTAAAACTCATTCTACAGCCTTACCCAAATACTAAAGTCAGAAAAGGACATTGTAAGAAAACAAAACTATACAGGCCAATATTCATGAAGATTATATATGCAAAAATATGCAAATAAATATTAGCAAATCAAATCCAGCAGCACATTAAAAACATCATTCACTATGATCAAGTGAGATTTATCTCTGGAATCCAAGGTTATTTCAACATATGGCAATCAATAAATGCAATATATTACTTTAATAGAATGCAAAAAATCATATCTCAATAGACACATAAAAAGCATTTGCCAAAATTCAACAACCATTTATGATAAAACTCTTTAAAAAGTCAGTATTGAAAGAATGTACATCAACAGAGTGAAGGACATGTAAGATAAGCCCACAACTAACATCACACTCAATGGTGAAAGGTTGAAAGCTTTACCTTTAAGATCAGAAACAAGACAAGAGTGCTCACTCTCACCACTCTTATTCAACATAGTGCTGGAACCTCTCTCCAGAGCAATCAGATATGAAAAAGAAATAAAAGGCATCCAAACCACAAAGGAAGAAGTAAAATAGTCTCTATTTGAAGCTGACAAGATTGTATAGTAGGGAAAATTTTTACCAGTCCCCCAAAAAACTATTATATCCACTCCATAAATTCAGCAAAGCTGCAGGACACAAAATTAACACGCAAAAATCAGTGGCATTTCTACAAACTAACAACAAATTATCTGAAAAAGGAATAGATAAAAACAATCCCACTTACAATAGCAGCAAAGCTAAGGTATAAAATAGTTCAAGAGTACAGGGCACCTGGGTGGCTCAGTTGGTTAAGCGTCAGACTTCGGCTTAGGTCATTATCTTATCATTCGTGAGTTCAAGCCCCACACTGGGCTATGTGCTGACAGCTCAGAGGCTGGAGCCTGCTTCGGATTCTGTGTCTCCCTCTCTCTCTGCCCCTCCCCCACTCGTGCTCTGTCTCTGTCTCTCTCAAAAATAAAAAAAAAAACATTAAATTTTTTTTTAAATACTTAAGAATAAACCTAAGGAAGTGAAAAATCTCTATACCAAAAATTACAAGACATTCATGAAAGAAATAGAAAACACAAAGAAATCAATGATATCCTATGTTTACAGATTGAAAGAATATTGTTAAAATGCTCATGCAACCCCAAACCATGTATAGATTCAATGCACTCCTGTTAAGATTCCAATGGCATTTTTTAAAGAATGAATGGAGATAATTATAAAAAAACAATCCTAAGATTTATACAAAACCATAAAAGACCCTGAATAGCTAAAAGATCCCGAGAAAGATGAGCAAAGCAAAAGGCATCAAACCTCCTGATTTCAAACTATATTATAAAACTGTAGTAATCAAAATAGCATAGTACTGGCATAAAACCAGATAAATAAACCAATGAAACAGAATTGAGATCCCAGAAATAAACCCACACACATACAGTCAACTAATATTTGACAAGAGTCAAGGATACTCAATGGAAAAAAGACAGTTTCTTCAATAAATGGTGCTGAGAAAATATTCACATGTAAAAGAATGAAACCACACTCTTGTCTTCCACCACTCACAAAAATTAATTCAAAATGTATGAAAGCTTTCAATGCAAGACCAGAAAACATAAATCTAGTAGAAGAAAACATAGGAAAAAAAGCTCCTTGACATGTGTCTTGGCAATGTTTTTTGGATATGAAATCAAAAGCACAAGCAACAAAATAAAAAATAAATAAGCAGGGCTACCTCAAACTAAAAAGCTACCATACATCAATATACACAATCGGCAAAATTAAAAGACAACCTATGGAATGGGAAAAATATTTGCAACCCATATGTCTGGTAAGAGGTTAATGTCCAAAATATACAAAGAACTCATACAACTCAATAGGAAAAAAGAAAAGAGAAAAAGAGGGAAAAAAAAGATAAAATGGGCAAAGGACCTGAATAGACATTTTCTTCCAAGAAGAAAAATGGCCACAGGTACATTACAAGATGCTCAATATGTTTCATCATAAGAGGAATGTAAATCAAAATCACAGTAAGCTATAACTTTACACCTGTTAGAATGGCCATCACCAAAAATTCAACAGATAACACCTGCTGGCAGGGTATATGGAAAATAGGAAACCTGTGTGCACCATCAGGGGAACTGAAAATTGCTGCAGCCACTGTGGAAAACAGTATGGATTTCCCTCAAAATATTAAAAATAGAACTACCATATGATTCAGCAATTCTACTTCTGGAATGGATCTGAAGCAAACAAAAACACTATGTTGAAGAGATACGTGCACCCCCATGTTCACTGTGGTATTATTTACAATAGCCAAGACATGAATAGGTGAATGAATGGTTAAAGAAGTTGTGGTATATATACTATGGAATATTATTCAGCTATTTTTTTCAAAAAAAGGAAATCCTGCCATTTGCAACAACATGGATGATCCTTGAGTGTATTAAACTGGACAGAGAAAGACAAACATGTATGATCTCACATGTAGAATCTAAAACAAACAAACAAAAAGAAATTCATAGGAAGAGATCACATCTGTGTTAGCAGAGGTGGGGGCATAGAGGGAGAGAAAATTAAAGGAAGGCACAAGTTCCAGTCATAAGATAAATAGGTACTGGGATGTAGTGTACGTGATGACTATAACTTATGCCGCTGGATAGTGTATTTGAAAGTTAGGACAGTAAATTCCAGAGTCCTCATCACAAGGGGAAGAAAAACATGTTTCTCCCTTTGTCTTTTTTTTTTTATATCTATGTGAGATGATGGATGTTAACTAAGCTTACTGTGGTAATCATGTCGCAACACATGTATGTCAAGTCATTTTGCGGTATGCCTTCAACTCATACAGTGCTCTATGTCTTCCTAAAACTGGAAAAATATTTTACAAAATGGAAAGAAAAGTAAAAGTAAAATGCTTCATCAAATACAGACTATCAAAAAGAAGTAGAAATTCATTTCAAACTGGAAATTCAAGAACTGAAGTGTACAATAATGAAAACTTTTACTAAAGAGACTCAGCAGAAGATTGGAACTTACAGAAGAAAGAATCAGCAAGCTTGGAGATAGACTGATATATTATGCAAGCCAGAGAACAGAAAGAATAAAGAATGAAGAAAAATGAGTAGCTTAGAAGAAATGTGCAGTGCAATTATGGAAGCCAACATATATGGAATGAGAGTACCAGGAGAAGAAATAGAAGAACTAGAAAAAATTTGAAGATCTAATAGCTAAAAACCCCAAATTAATTAAAATATACTTATTATATATCAGTGTGTTATAATAATATAATATATAATACATATAATTGTATGTTACATGGAAATATATATAATATGTACTGTATATATATTAATCTACACATCTGAGAAGCTCACAAAGGAAAGACAAAGGAGAAGAGAAAATTGTAAAAGCAGGAAGAGAAAAATAGCATATCATGCGCCAGTGAACCCCAACAGATTAATAGCTTATTTCTAATCAGATATAATAGTGGCCAGAAGGCAGTGCAATGACATACTTTTCAAAGTGCTGGGATGGAAAAAAAAATCCTTGGCAACCAAAAATATTATTTCCAGAAAGAGAATTCTCAAAAATTAAAGTAAAATAAAGGCAATCCTACCTAAACAAACACAGAGAATGTGTTGCTGTCATAACCTCTTTTAAAGGTATATTAAAGGAAGGTTATCAGGCTGAATGTCATCCCAGGCAGTAACTTGAATCTAGACACAAAAAAGTGATGAGCACCAGTAAGTGTAAGTATGTAAGCCAGTTTAAATGCACATTTCTTCCCCTTTCTTCTTTTAACTGATTTTAAAAATATCATATAGAGTAATATGTACATATTTGTATTGTTAGGACTATACATATATAAATGTAATATTTTTGACAATAATTGCACAAAAGGATAGGCTGGAAACAAAGATGTATCGAAATTAGAAAATGACATCACATGGCAACTTGAATCCACAGTAACAAATGAAGAGAACCAGAAACGGTTAATAAGACAGTTAATATAACAGACTCCATAAATATACACTTGTTCTCCTTGCTTCTTTCAGCTTCTTTAAGAGACATCAACTATATAAAGTTTACATTTACGATTACAACAATGTGTAGCTGGGCTTATACAGACGTAGTATGTATAAAAATAACACAAAAGGAGGAAGAGGAAGTTCGTGTAAGAGTAGCATTCCTATATTACACTGGAATAAAGTCAGCATATATCTGAAATAGATTCTGATAATAGGCATATTAAAAAAATAATGACATAGATGATCTCGGCTGACATCCCTTGCAAAGATCAACAATTAGATAGCTATCCATGAACAAAAACACAACTGGGAGAGCTCTGGAGTCCACTTATGAAATTTCAACAAAACAGTGGGACAAAAAAATCTAAGAATAACTGCACTAGAAGAGAAGAAAGGCAGCTTCATTTTGCCTGCATCATCCCATGCCCTAAGCCAGCACTGTTCAGCATCGAGAGGAAACTTCCCAGCTAGAAAAAGTTCCCCTCAGCAGCAAAGGAAGAGCAGGACGACTGACCAGTTTACCCAGCCATTGGGCACCACACCAAGGTCCTACTTCAGTTTTGTCCCACCCCGACTGGCAAAGTGGAGATGTCTAGAGATGGTTAGAAACAAGGGAGAAAAGCAGGGGCTGCCAAGAGCAGCCAGGAGTGGGAGTAATCATGGTTCACCTGCTCTGCAACAAACCCAGCAGATTTCGCCACTGAAGAAACCAAAAACCAGCACAGCTGCCGAAACCCCCCTGCAGATGTCACCAGCTTTGGTCCCACAAATATTTATGTTCCCTGATGTTAGCACCTGAGTCCCTCCCTGTTCCCTCCCACTCTTGACCCTACTAAAGCCTGGAAACTGCACCAGCAGCCAGCCTAGGCCTCTGTGGCTCTGAGTGCAAGATACAGCCTAGACCCCTGGCTGACCCCCTCCATCCTCTATGTGTGTTAGGCCTAACCCTGAAGCTGTGCACTTGCATGCCACTGGCCTGATGCCTATCGCCAACCTCCACCGCAGTCTGTAGGCCCAAGGGGAGACTGTGCAGCCTCAAGAGAGCAGGCCAATAGCCAAGGCACCTGCAGTTCCTCGGGGGCTCAGACTAGGCCCTGTTTTCTGTTACTGACCCACATCACCACAAGTACCTGCAGATAGCCTCTAGCTATGCACCTGCATGTCCCTGGCCTGACCGCTGTCACTGGACTCCACTGCAGTGTGCACACCTAGAGAGAGACTCTGCAGCCAAGGGAAATCATGCTGACAGCTAGGGCCTTGCAGCCGCTAGTGAGTCCGAGTTGACCTGGCCATTGTTGCTTGTCCTGGCCCCTACCACTATGTGTATATATGCATTTGGCCCTTGCCACTACACGGGGGCAGCCAGCCCCTGTAGCCATGTGGGTGCCCTACACCACTGACTGCTGCCTGCCCTGTTCCCTACCCACCGACCTGGAGGCACTGCTGAGGATCCCAACAATCCTTGCAACAACGGAGGACCCTCTAAAGTCCCCACTAAGGACCACATAGTTGTCAATTCTGTGCAACCCCGCAGGCTGAGCTGAATAGACATCACACTCACCCCCTCCGGACCTGGTGCCACCACAAACCCCAGCACTCGATGCCCTGGACCACCAGACCTGAGGTCACAACACTCCTGAGTCTGCCCCCACCCACAGGTGAAAGTCTTCACTTAGTGAAGTCAGTCCATAAAGTCAGAAAGAGATGCCTGCGTCTTCAAATGTGCAGACGTCTGTGCAAGGCTACAGGGATCACGAAGAATCAGGGAAACATGATCCCACCAAAGGAATACAGCAAACCTCCAGTGACTTGCCCCAGAGAAGTGAAGATCCTGGAATTGCCTGACAGATATAATATTCATTGTAAAAATGCTCAGAGAGCTATAAAAGAACACAGATGGACATCTTAATAATACAAGGAAAACAATGTAAGAACAAAATAGGAACTTCAACAAAGATTAAGAAACATAGAAAAGAACCAAACAGACATTTTGGAGATGAAGAATACAGGGATAGAACTGAAGAATTCAATAGTGAGTTTCAACAGCAGACTGAGTGAAGCAGAGGAAAGAAACAGCTAGAGGATAGATGGCCTGAAATTATCCAATCAGAGGAGCAAAACAAAACAAAAGAATGAAAAGGAATATAGAAAGCCTACCAAATTTATGGGACATCAGTGACATAAATAATGAATAGGTCATTGGAGTCTCAGAAGAAGAGAGAAAGGAGTAGAAAGGTTATTAAAGAAATAGGGGCTGAGAAATTCCCAAACATGTGGAGAGATATGTTCACCCAAGTTCATGAAGCTAATAAGCTAAAATTTCAACCCCAAATGATCTTCTCCAAAACACTGATAAATCCAACATCAAAGTAAAATAATTTTAAAAGCAGTAAGAGAGGGGTGTCTGGGTGGCTCAGTTGGTCTTCAGCTCAGGTCATGATCTCACAGCTTGTGAGTTGGAGCCCTGCATGTGGCTCTGTGCTGGCAGCTCAGAGCCTGGAGCCTGCTTCAGGTTCTGTGTCTCCCTCTCTCTCTGCCTCCCCTGCTCACAGTCTCTCTATCTCTCTCAAAAATAAAAATAAAATAAAAACAAGAAAGAAAGAAAGAAAGAAAGGAAGGAGCAAGAGAAAGAAAATTTCTCTCATAAAAGTGAGCCCCTATATGGCTATCATCAGACTACTCAGCAGAGACTTTCCAGGGTAGGAGAGAATGGGATGATATACTCCAAGGACTGAAAGAAAGTGCCAACCAAGAATATTTTACGCAGCAAAGTTGTCCTTCAGAAATAAGGTGAGATGAAAACCTTCCCTAACAGAGAAAAGCTAAGGGAGTTCAGCACCACTAGACCTGCCTTATGAGAAATGCAAAGAGGAGCTCTTCCAGTTGAAGTGAAAGAATGGTAATTAGTAACATGGAAACATACAAAAATATACAGTGGACTGGTAAAGGCAAATATATAGGATTCAGAATATTCTAATACTGCAATATAGTGATGTGTTACCACTTAACCCTAACATAAATGTTAAGGGACAGAAGTATTAAAAATTCCTACAGCTACAATAATTTGTTAATAAATACATAATATAAAAATACATAGGGGTGCCTGGGTGGCTCAGTCAGTTAAGCATCCGACTTCAGTTCAGGTCATGATCTCACAGTTCATGGGTTCGAGCCCCTTGTCAGACTGTGCTGACAGTTCAGAGCCTGGAGCCTGCTTCAGGTTCTGTGTCTCCCTCTCTCTCTGCCCCTCCCCTGCTCACACTCTGTCTCTCAAAAATAAACATTAAAAAAATTTTAAAAACATAAATTAAAACATAAAAGTGATTGAAGTTAAATTGTTACAAGTAAAACACACTTATATAGAGAGAGACATATATACATATATAAGTATATGTATATATACACACACACATATACACACACACATATATGTGTGTAGTATGTATACACGTGTATATAAATATATACAGTTTTATGTAAGTCTCATGCTAACCACAGAGCAAAAACCTACAGTAGATTCATAAAAGATAAAGAGCATGGAATCAAAGCACACCACTATGTAAAATCATCAATTCACAAAGTAAGGCAGCAAGAAAAGAAGAAAGGAATAAGGAACCATAACATAGCCAGAAAACACTAAAGCAGTATTAGTAAGTTCTTACCTATTAATATTTACTCTAAATGTAAATAGATTGAATTTTCCAGTCAATAAATACAATGAAGTTGGATGAGAAGAGAAGAGAAGAGAAGAGAAGAGAAGAGAAGAGAAGAGGCACTTGGATAGCTCAGTCAGTTGAGTGTCCAACTCTTGATTTCAGCTCAGGTCATGGTCCAACGGTGGTGGAATCAAGCCCCCCATGGGGCTGCACACTGAGCATGGAGTCTGCTTAAGACTCTCTCCCTCTGCCCTCTCTCTCTTCCCTCAACTTGCGCTCTCTCTTTCTCAGGAGGAGGAGGAGGAGGAATTGAGACCTACCTGTAGGCTTCCTAAGAGAGACTCACTTCAGGTTTAAGGACACACATAGGCTCAAAGTAAAGAGATGGAAGATGATATTCTATGCAAGTGCAAACCAAAAGAGAAAAGGGTTATCTATACTTGCATCAGACAAAATAGATTCTAAGCCAATGGTAACAAGAGACAGAGAAGATCATTATATAATGATAAAGTGGGACTACCAGAAAACTTAAAAGCTTCTGTAGAGAAAAGGAAACTATCAACAAAATGAAAAGGCAACCTATGGCATGAAAGAACATGTGCATATATAAGGGTTCAATACCAAGCAATCCAGTTTAAAAGTGGCCAAAGGACCAAAGAAGCCATTTTCCCAAAGAATACATACAAATGGCCAACAAGTACATGGAAAGGTGCTCAACATCACTAATAATCAGGAAAATGCATATCAAAACTACAATGGGATATCACCTCACACCTATTAGAATGATTATCATCAAAAAGACAAGAGATAACAAGCATTGGTGAGGAAGTGAAGAAAAGGGAACTTTAGTGCACCGTAGGTAGGAATGTAGATTGGTGTAGCAACTATGGAAAACAGTACAGAGGTTCCTTAAAAAATTAAAAATAGAAATACCATCCATTCCAACAATCTCACTTCTGGGTATGAATCCAAAAGAAATGAAATTACTATCTTGAAGATATATCTGCACTCCTATGTTCATTGCGGCATTAGTCATAAGCATGAAGAAACGGAAACAATCTGAGTGTCGGTGGATGGATAAAGAAGATGTGGCATATGAGAAAGAAGGAAAGCCTTCCATTTGCTTTCCTTCCAATGAACTTTGACAGCATTATGTTAAGTGACTTAAGTTGGACAGAGAAAGACAAATGCTGTGTGATCTCACTTATATATTGAATATCAAAAATCAAACTTATAGAAACAGATGAGTGATTTGTGGTGAGGAAGGGAATGGAGGGTGGGGGAATTCAGTGAAGATAGTTCAAAGGGTACAAATACCCAGTTTTAAGATGAAGAATTTCTGGGAATGTAGGTGACTAGTTAACAATACTGTATTGTATATTTGAAAGTTGCTAAGTAAATTTTAAAAGTTCTTACCACACACACACAAAATGTGTAACTATGTGAGGTGATGGGTGCGTTAGCTAACATTATGGTAATTACTTTGCAATATATACACATGTAAAATCACTACTTATATAACATACACTTACACAATGTTATATGTCAATTATATCTCGATAAAGTAGGGGGAAAAAAAGGAGGGATCACTTCCCAACTTATTCTATGAGCCAGTGTTATCCTGATACTATAACTAGACCAAGACATTCATATGAAAACTACAGGCCAATATATGTTATGAATATAGATGAAGAAAAATCCTTTAAGTACTAGAAAGCTGAATTCAGTAATATGTAAAAGGATTGCACACCATGATCAAGTGGGATTTATCCCAAGAATGCGAGGTTTGGTTAGCATACGAAAATCAATTATTGTAATAGCTCACATCAATAGAATAAAGGACACAAACCACATAATCAACTCAATAGATGCAGAAATCCATTTGTCAAAATTCAACATTCTTTCATGATAAAAACACTCAACTAGAAGGAATAGAAGGGATCTTCTTAAACTTGATGAAAGGCATCTATAAAAATCCCCACTGCTAACATCATGCTTAATGGTGAGACTGAACAGTTTCCCTTTAAGATCGGGAACAAGACAAGGATGTCCCATGTTGCCACCGTCTTCAGTATTGTTCCAAAAATTCTAGCCAATGCAGTTAGTGAAGAAAATAAAATAAAAGGCGTCCATACTTGAAAGGAAGATATAAATCTGTATTTATTTATAAATGACAACATGTTATAGATGGAAATTCATAAAGAATTCACTAAAAATTAGGTAAGCAAGTTCAGCAACATTAAATGATACAAACATCAACATATATATTAAAAAATCCATTTCATTTCCATACACTCACAAAGGATAATCAAAAAATGAAATTAAGAAGGCAAATCCCTTTATAATAGCATCAGAAGAATAAAATACTCAATAAATATAATAAAAATAGTACAAAACATAAACTCTGATGGGCTGCGGACCTAAATGAGCATGAGTGAGATAGTTGTTGCACAGAGTTAACACAATTCAAAAACCTAACACAATTCAAGAATGTCCATGTTAAACCACAAGGGAACCCTCTGTTCCTTATGAAAAAAGAGGTCCCATCTCAACACTATTTCTGGCTCCTTAACCTACTAGCTGTTTGATTTTAGAAAAGTTTTATTACCTTCTGTGCTGTCACTTCCTTATCTGCAAAACTGCTATAATAAGAGTGAACACATCAAAGACCACTGTGTAAAAGAGTGCGCTTTGCTTGTATTAAGGGCTTTCTCTGTGTTCATTGTTATTATGCCTCAAGTCGAGAGAGTAGCCTTCACCCATGTACCACTTCACAAGTTAGTCTTTTTATACCATTGATATCCAAATATAATTTCTAGGTTGCTTCTACTTCTGATTCCGTATAGTCTATTCTCAGTACAGGAGCCAGAGTTAACCTTTTAAAAACATAGATCAGAGCATCTTAGTTCTCTGCTCAACCCCACAGCAGCTTCCCACTGCGCTCAGAGTAAATACCAGAGTCTTCAAAGGCTTACAAACACCCACAGAAACAGTCCATCATCTCCTCCCTGACCTCACCCTCCAACCTTCTGCTCCTCACTCACCCTGCTCCCCCACACTTACCTCCTTACCGTGCTTTGCCTACACCAGCATGCGTACAGTTAAGAGCCTTGCACCAGCTGCCCTCTCTGCCCTGGACATCCTCCTGGCCAACTCTTCTCACCTTCACTATCTGCTCAAATCCCGCCCCCCTCCATTTCACAGAAGTCTCATCCTGACCAACGGCAGCCCACACCCTCCCCAGCACTCCTGGTCCTTTTTACCCCACTTCACCTTTTCCTTTCTCATAGTATGGATCACCATCTAACAAACCGTATGTAGTGGACAAGGAGCAGCACAGCCCAGGTCCCTCCACCAGGACTGAAACGTTTTTCTCCCAGCTGCTGGGAGTGTGGCCTGCTGAGAGCCTCTCCAGAAATTGCATTTGCTGATGAGAGCTGCCTGGACCAGAGTGATGCACCTTGCATTCAGTAATCGGTCGGAGTGTCCATACAACAGTCTGAGTCCCCTTGCCCAACGTGGGACACTCTGAAGGGTAACTGCAGCTTCAGAGCCCTCCACAGGGTAGGCTGAGGCTTTGCTGTATCTACTTCACAGTCTGAATTATCCGTGGGCCCATTCCTGTTGCCTCACTTCCCCACAGGCTTGATCCTGAGAGCACACATTTCCAGGGCACTGATCTCTGTTTCAATCTGCAACACCCTGTTTTCCTTCCTAGTTATGCTTAGTACCATATCCCAAGCACCTTAACGGTGCCTGGCACACTGAACACTCAAATATTTCTCAAATGAATGCTACAATAGATATTTTCATCTGCTCAAGAAAATTCTGAAATCTTGAAAAATAGATAAAAATCCCCTTTAGTTTTATAGAAATAAAATTTTATTCACTGAAATAAGTTGTCTGATATTAACCGAAACAGAGGTAGGAATATACATATAGACTTCTAGACCTTATTTTAAGTTCAGTTTATGGAAAGAAAAATAAATCTTTTTTTTGTTAATATGCTGATACCAACAGCTTTCTCCTTTCAAAGTGATCCCACACATCTATTTTCCCACATATATAAAAAAAATTCTGTTAAAACTCTATTACATATGTCTTTTACTTGGAGCATAATGTTAACAGTTTTATTCTTTATAATCTTTAAAATTATCCGCATGATCTCTAAGTGTCTTCACATGCTTTGAAAATATTTCCTATTTGGACCGATTTCCCAACTATACAATGTCTTTGAATTTTTTTCTCTCTTTTCTTTTTACCAGTCCTCTTAAAATACGGGCATGAAATTTGGCACGATACTGCAATCAGAGGTAAGCAACACTGAAAATATGTTCCTGGAATTCTAAAATACCCACAAAAGGTTAATATAATTCCTAATTGAAGACACATGTTAGGAGTTAAATTTTGATTTTCACTAACATTACACTCATGAAGGATGACTTTGTATTAGACCACCTTCTGAGAAGAGCTAGAAAAGATCTTAGCCTTTTGAATTTTTAAACACATAAATATATATATATATATATATATATATATATATATATATACGTAAATTACTATATATCTATATATTGATATGTTATATATTTGTGATTAATGTATATTAGTCATCAGTATATATATTCTTTTATACACTATATATATTCTGCATTGTATACAAATTCTATTTATATATGTATATAAATTATTATATAATATGTTATATGATTAATATATATTAGTCATTGTATATATATTCTATTATGCTACTATATATAGCCTACATTGTATATATATTCTAAAATCTGTTTTTTTTCAGGAGGCTAAGATCCCAGAAAGAACAGAGCCCCCAGAGAAAACGGAAACACCTACAGAAGAGCCTCATACTCAACCATTTTTCTTACAACGCTCTTGCAAATCACAACTTGCATGAAACTGAGAGACTGAGCTCAGCAGAAGGCAACAGTTTGGCAGCTGGGGGACAGAACAGAACTTTCAGCAATCATATGGTGCTGATTTTAAAATCTGTATTTAGGGCGACCACAGCTGCCAAGTTTGAAGGGGCCAAGATTCCAAAGAGAATGAAGAATGTTAAGGTGAGTTTGATCTCCTGAAGCATATTTCCTATAAATTCATGGGGTCCAGAGGTTGAAAAACCAGAAAAAGACAGTGGAAAGCTGAACAGGGCGTTGGCAGTCTGGCAGCACTGGGAAATCGAAAAATTAGATATTGGAACCCACCAAGAAGGAGGAGCCCTGGTAATGCACCTCAGACTTTCGAGACTGCAGAAGGGCTATTTCCCAGAGAAAGGGCAAATGTGAAAAGGAAAACTCCTCTGGACACTTAACTGTAGCTTTACATCAACTCAGCAGGGTAGTCTGCCGTAACTAAATGCCTGTCAGAAACAAAAGTAAACTCTGAAGAATATAACACCATGCAAAGCCTCAAATTACTTTGATGATGCTTTAGATTCAATCAACATTCTTTACATTCAATAAATTACCATGCATGCTGGAAGGCAGAAATAAAGGAGCAAAATCTAAAGGAAAAAAATATATAGACAACAGAATAGACCCAAAGTTAATCAGGATACTGAAGCACTGTAATGTGGACTTGAAAATAACTGTGAATATGTTCAAGAAAATTGATAACAAGATGGAAAATTTCTTCAGAGAATAGAAATATTTAATAAAAATCGATGGTAAATTCTAGACTTGAAACAGTCAACAAACTAATTTGAAAGCAGATTTGACAGAGCAGAAGAGAGGCTTAGTTCACTGGAACATATCCAAACCCAAGCATGGTGAGATGAGAATAGAACCTAAGAAGTAAATGGGACATGGTAGAAAAACGTAACATGAATCAAATTCCCAAAAATAGAGGATAAAGAGAATAGGGAAAGAGGCAATGTTCAAAGGCATTATGATTTAGAATTTTACAAAGGTGATAAAGGTATCAAGTGACTTATTGAAGAACAGCACTGAATTGTGAGCAGAAAAAAAAAATCAAATAAATGCGTATCTATCTGTCAAAAATTTTAAATGTACCTTCTCTTTCATTCAGCAATTTCACTTCTCAGAAGTATCCTAAAGATATAATTGCAGTTTAGAGACGGAATACGTGAAGGAAGATACCCATTGCCACATTGTTAATTTTTTAAGTGTTTATTTATTTATTTTGAGTGAGAGAGAGAGAGAGAGAGGGAGGGAGAGGGTGAGGGAGCAAAGGAGGTGCAGAGAGAAGGACAGAGAGAGAATCCCAATGAGGCTGCACACTACCAGCACATGTTGAAGAACAGTATATCTCTTGGCAAAAAAAAAAAAAAAAAAATTCTTGTATGATTGAAATATCTTTTGAAGGATACACAAATCACAATTATTTCCTCCAAGGTAGGTAATTGGGTGATAGGGTCATTTTTCTTACACACCATTACAAGCCTTTAAGTTTTGTAGCTATATTTGTATTATTCATTCATTAAAATTACTTCTACAAAAAAGAACAACTATCATGTAAAGAGATTTCAAATAAGTAAATAAGCAAGCCAGCAGTCAGCCAAAGTATTTTTATGTTTATACCCCAAGAATTTAAGATTCTCTACCTAACAACTGATAAATAAGTGTGAAAGTGGTGAGCAAGACCTCATGATGTTAGGTCTTAAAAATCGTGTTGAGGTTGCCGAAATTGACTCTGTGTACATTGAGTGACTTGACATTGAGAAGAGAATTTTCACTTTGGTAAAGAATGAATTAGATCAGAAAAATGTGGAAGGGAATCAATTAGAGGTTGTTGCAATAACCCAGGTTTGCATTAGGCTCTGACAATAGAAGACGGGACAGATAAACTGATGAGTTTAACTTTTATGTTTTATGTAATTCTGTGAGCCAGTGTGTGAGTGTCAAAAATAGCAAATTATCTGGATCATATATCATACTTTTTGGCAAAACCACATCTCTATGTTCCTAACAATCATTTTATCTCATGACAGACAAGCCAGTCATATTTCAGAAAGCATTTTTTTCCCTTTCAGCTTATTATAATCTGTGTTGCTGATTATTATGATAATTAGTTTCCCAGAATCACCTTACATTTACAATATAATTTGAAAGACTAAATGCTCTCAAATTTGTCCAAGAAATATGTAAGTAATATGATTCTATGGATGCTGCTTATCTCCTAGGAAACCACCATAGTCAAGGGAAATATTGACTGAGATAAATGCTATCTTAGAAGGTTAAAATACTCTAGTCAGAGACACTGAAATAAGATAAAACAATATTTTCATAAATCAATACTCTTCGTACTCAGAGCTTCTCAAGGATATAGTGCCTGTTAGGCCTTGCGTGGCTTTAAAAGTAAATATCTTGATTTTCATTTTCCCCATTCTTTGGGCTCTACTTGTGTAGTCTCTTGGTTCTCAAAAAAAAGAAAAGCTTTATTGAATTAAAAGTTCTTAAAAGAAAACCTTTGAAAGCCACATTTGCCTTCATTTAAAAAAAAGGCAAAGGCTAACATATATTGAAGACAAATATCCCCTAGTGATGTGACCATGTGACAGAGGAATATGTTGAAGTATCTCCTCACAGTATTTTTTAAATGTTTTAGGAAGAAATATACTTGCTTTTCAAGTGGTATTACCAAGATTAGGATAAGAAATATCGCCACATTTACATGAAGCTGAACAGGAAGTTCTATCTCTATCAAATTGCAGACAATGCCTTAATCAGAAGCACAGCAAAGAGAAGTGACAGAAAACTAAGAAACAGAATATGTTGACTTATTTCTATCAGATTAACACAGGTTCATGACTTATTTCTAACTTGGTAGGGGTTTTTTTTTTGGTAAATGTTTTGTGTGTGGTTTTCTTCTGAAAGATAAAAATGACATTTCCTTTATTTTTTGTTTTTTAGAATTCATATTAGTTTACATTAGCTACTATCACATATAAGTCTTAAAATATCTTTTGGCCTCGTATGGAAGAAATTCACTTATGAGAATTTCCAAAATGAAATGTTATTCTTCTCCAAGCATTGATTTAGGGACCTGGGATCCTTTTATCTACTTTTGTGCTCATATTTAACACACAGATTCCAGGATTGCTGTGCTTACCTGCATCAAAGAGGTTGACAGGAAAAGAACATAGAGGAATATGAATACACACACACACACACACACACACACACTCAATTAATGTAGTGTATCACGTTTATTGATTTGAATATGTTGAAATATCCTTGTTTCCAAGGGATAAATTTCACTTGATCTTGGTGAATGATCTTTTTAATGTGTTGCTGCTGAAGTGTGTTTGTATGTTGTTGGGAAGTTTTATATCTATATTTATCTGAAACATTTGGCTGTAGTTTTTTTTTTTTTTTTTTTTTTTTTTTTAGTGTCCTTATCTAACTTTGGTATCAGGGTAATCTGCCTCACAAAATATGCTTGAGAGTAGTCCCTTCTCTTAAACATCTTGGAAGGGTTTGAGAAGGATTGGCCTTAAATGTTTATTAGAATTCACCAGTGAAACCATGTGGTTCTGGGCTTTTCTTTGGTAGGAGGTTTAGTCATAAGCGGTCTGTTTGGAATTTCTACTTCATGAATTAGTCTTGCTAAGTTGTATATTTATAGGAATTTATCCATTTCTTCTAGGTTATTCAACTTATTGGCATATATAGGCCCATAATAATCTCTGATGATACTATGTATTTCTGTGAAGTCTGTTATAATATCTCATCTTTCATTTACAATTTTGAGTTCTTTTTCTTTTGTTTTTGGTTAGTCTACCTATTAATTTATCTTTTCAAAAACCAACTGTTTGTTTTTTCTATTGTCTTTCTAGTCTCTATTTCTTCTGTAATTTTTATTATTTCCCTTCTCTTGCTAATTTGGGCTTAGTCTTTTTCCAGTTCCATGGGATGTAAAGTTATGTTATTTATTTGAGATCTTTTTTTCTTAATGTAGGTGTTTATCACTAAAACTTCTCTCTTAGAACTACTTTTGTCGTATCCTGTTAATTTTTTGTCTGTTATTTTCATTTTTGTCTCAAAATATTTTTTTATTTCTTTTGTGTTTCACCCATTGGTATGTCCAGGAGTATGTTTAATTTCCACAGATTTGTCATTTTTTCCATTTTCCTCCTGCTAGTAATAGCTGGTTTCATATCATTGTGGCCAGAAGGGATACTAGATATGATTTCAATCTTCTTAAATTTGCTTAGGCTTGCATTGTGTCCCTACATATGACACATCCTAGAGAATGATCAATGTGTGCTTGAGAAGAATGCGTATTCTGATACTGTTAAATGGAATGTTCTGTATACGTCTATTAGGTTCATTTGGTCTATAGTGTTATTCAGCTCCATTGTTTCCTTATTAATTTTCTCTCTGGTTGATCTATCCAATGTTGAAAGCGGAATACTGAAGTACCCTATTATTATATTGCTGCCTATTTCTCCTTTCAGTTCTATTTATATTTGTTTTAAATATGTGTTTTAATATTGGGTGCATATATATTTACAATCATTATAGCTTCTTAATGAATCGACCCCTTTATCACTGTATAGTGTCTGTCTCTTGTGACAGAAAATGACTAAAAGTCTACTTTAATGTAAGTATGGCTACTTCTGCTCTCTTTTGGTTACCATTAGCATGGAATGTCTTTTTCATCCCTATACTTTCAATCCATGTGTGTCCTTAAGGCTAAATTGAGTCCTGTGTTCAGTACATCACCAGATCTTGTTTTACTATCCATTCAATCATTTTGTGACTTTGATTAGAAAACTTAGTCCACTTGCATTTAAAACAATTATTGATTGGTAAGGACTCAGTACTGCCATTTAGTTCATTGTTTTCTGCTTTTTTGTTTCATTTTATTTTATTTTTAGTTCTTTTGCTTCTTTCTCTCCTCTATTTTCCTTTGAGGTCTATTTTTAAAGCAATGTGCTTTAATTGCTTTCTCCTCATCTTTTGTGTAACTATCATAGGTTTTTTTCTTTGTGGTTACCATGTGTTCCCATAAAACATCTTGTAGATATAAGTCTCTTTTAAGCTGATAACAGCTTACCTTCAATCACATATAAAAACTTGACACTTTTACTTCTCTCTACACATTTTATGCTATTATGTCATACTTGACATCATTTTATTGTGCATCCTTTACAAATTATTTTAGCTATAGTTATTTTATTTTGTTTAACTTTTATACTAGAGATAAAAGTGACTTACATACCACCATTATGGTATTAGGGTATTCTGAATTTGGCTATATATTTTTATTTACCAATGAGATTTATACTTTTGCATATTTTCATGTTGCTTCCTAGGGTTCCTTTATTTCAACTTGAAGAACAATTCTTAGCATTTTTTTTTTTTTTGGTAAGGCAGGTATTATGGTGATGAATTCCTTTAGCTTTTGTTTATCTGGGAATATCTTTATTTGTCCCTTTTTTTTCTGAAGGACAGTTTTGCTGGGCATAGAAATTTTGGTGGCAGTTTTTTGTCCTTTAGCAGGATGAATATCTCGTCCCATTCCCTACTGTCCTGCAAGTTTTCAGCAGAGTGATCTGTTAGCCTTGGGGGTGGGGGACTTCCTTTGTATATGGTGACTAATTTTTCTCTTGCTGCTTTCAAAAATCTCTCCTTGTCTTTGACTTTTAATTTTTTTTTTTATTATAAAGTGCCTCAGAGTAATCTTCTTTGGGTTGATCTAAAGTCCTTTGAGTTTCCTGTACCTGGATGTCCTTATCTCTACCAAGATTTGGGAAGTTTTCAGCTATTATATCTTTAAATAATCTTTCTTTTCCTTTCTCTCTCTCTATTCTCCTTCTGATATCTCATTATGGGAAAGTTTATTCACTTGATAACTCATAATTCACACAAGCTTTCTTCATTTTTTTTCATTCTCTTTTCTTTTTGTCCTCTAACTGGAAAATTTCAAATGTTGTTTTGAGTTCACTGATTCTTTCTCTTCATGATCAAGTCTGTTATTGAAGCTCGCTACTGAATGTTTCAGTTCTATCATTGTATTCACCAGCTCTAGGATTTCTGTTTGATTCATTTTTATGGTTTCTATTTATTTATTAAATTCATTTTGTTCATGAATTGATTTTTTTATTTTGTTTAGTTGTCTACCTCTATTCTCTTGTATTTCATTTAGTTTCTTTAAGATGATTATTTTGAATTCTTTGTCAGGCAAATAGTAAATCTCCATTTCTTTGAAGTTGGTTACACATGCTTTCTTAATTTCCTTTGGTGGTGTCATATTTGTCTGATTCTTCATGGTTCATATAGCCTTATGCTGGTGTCTGTGCATTTGAGAGAAAACTCCTTTTCCAATATTTACAGACTGGTTTCAGTAGATAAAGACTTTTTTCCTGTTTGTTCCCAGGGTTATGGGATTACCTCTGGCATTGCAGTTATGTTGGGTTGGATCTGGTTATGAGGCTGTTACTGGGTCTGCAGTAGAGTCTGTAGTTAGCAGCTTTGTTACTAGGGGCTTAGGTGGTCATGGACCCTGTCTGGTCTCTGGGTGGACAGACTGACTCCAGCAGCTTGATTAATGGGGTGGTACTGGGACAAGGGTCCATCTCAGGATCCACAGTTGAATCTTCAGACAGCCTATTATCAGGTACATGGCAGGTGTGGCTCCCGCCAGATCACTGGAAGTGCAGTTGCCTAGTAACCAAGTTGCCTAGCAGCCAGATGGATCCTTGGGTGGGCAGGACTGATCCTGGACCATGGCTGAGAGAGGCCAGAATCAAGCTCCAAATCAGTTTCAGGTTCCCAGTCAATCTTCAAGATTGAGGTCCACAAACCTGTCTGTGGACACACATCTGGGCCTGCCTCGCACCTTGTCCCCAGGTGGGATAGACTGGTCCCTGACCATTACTGGAGGGTCTAGAGCTAAGAGCCCTTTTAAGATCTCCTGAGGCACAGGTGTGAATGTCTCCCGTGTGGTTCCTGTGCCAGAAAATCTTCTTATGGACTGTAGCTGGGAAAGCCCGGAACCACCTATAGTCCCTTTCAGCACCTCCAATTATGCAGATAGGGTGTCTCCCACTCATGACCTGGGCCGTCAGGGAACCGTGGACTGTGTTTGTGAGGGGCTGGAACCAAATACAAGGCACTTTCATGATCTCCAAGAACACAGGAATGTTTCCTACTAGGTCCCAGGGCTGGCAGGTCGGTTGGTAGATTACAGCTGTAGTATGGTTGAAGCCAAGTACAGGACCCTTCAGGATATTCATGGGTGCAGCCAGGAGCACCTCCTGTTAGGTCCCTGTAGTTGAGAGGCACTGGAGTCCAATACAGGGCCCTTTCAAAAATCTCTGGGGTTGCAGATGAGAATGTTTCTGCTGAGCCCCTGGATCCTCAGGACCGCTAGAAGACTGTGGCCGTGAGGGAGTTGGAGCTGTATATAGGGCCCTCTCAGGATCCCTAGAGATATAGATGGGAGTGTGTCCTTCAGGGTCCCCGTTCCAGCAAGACTATGGAGTGTGGCTTGGTTGGGCTGGAGCCAAGTTACAGGCTGTTTTAGAATCTACAGTCTGACTGAATTTGGTCCTGACTAGGTCCAAAAGGGGCTAATGCTGATTCATGGCTACATATAGGTTCATAGTCAAGACTCAGGTCTATATGTCTTTTCCTCAACACACAGCTAGGTATGACTCTTCCCTAGTTCCTTGGCATATGGCACTGGTCTCAGACCCAAAGCCAAACAGAGCTATAGCAAAAACCACAAAGGACCAAAGAACATCACCACAAACATGAAATCTACAGAATGGCACTAAATTCATATCTTTCAATAATCACTTTGAATGTAAATGGACTAAATGCCCCAATCAAAAGACATAAGGTATCAGAATGTATATTAAAAGAAAAAACATGATCCATCTATATGCTGCCTAGAAGAGACTGATTTTAGACCTGAGGACACCTGCAGATTGAAAGTGAAGGGGATAGAGAACTGTCTATCATGCTAATGGATGTCAAAAGAAAGCCTAAGTAGCCATACTTATATCAGACAAACTAGATTTTAAACTAAAGACTGTAACAAGAGACAAAGGGCTTTATATCATAATTAAGGAGTCTATCCATCAAGAACTAATAATTATAAACATTTATGCCTCCAAAGTGGAAACACCCAAATATATAACTCAATCACAAACATAAGCAAACTTACTGATAATAATACTGTAATTGTAGGAGACTTTAATTCTCTGCTCACAGGAATGGACAGATCATCTAGGCAGAAAATCAACAAGGAAACAATGGCTCTGAATGACACACTGGACCAGGAGGACTTAACAGGTAAGTTCAGAACATTTCATCCTAAAGCAGTGGATACACATTCTTCTCAAATGCACGTGGGACAGTCTCCAAAATAAATCACATACTCGGTCACAAAACATCCCTCAACATGTACAAAAATATTGAGATCATACCATGCATGTTTTCAGATCACATTATGAAACTTGAAATCAACCACAAGAAAAAATTTGGAAAGCCCTCAAATAATGGAGGCTAAAGAATATCTTATTAACGAATAAATGGGTTAACCAGGAAAATGAAGAAATTAAAAAATATATGGAAGCAAATAAAAATGAAAACACAACAGTCCAAACCCTTTGAGATGCAGCAAAGGCAGTCCTAAGAGGAAAATACATTGCAATTCAGGCCTATCTCAAACAGCAGGAAAGGTCCTAAATATAAAACCTAACCTTATACCTAAAAAAGATATAAAAGGAGCAGCAAATAAAGCACAAATTCAGCAGAAGAAAGGAAGTAATAATTAGAGCAGAAACAAACAATATTGAATACAAGAAAAATAAAAATAAAAGAGTAGAACAGATCAATGAAACTGAGAGCTGGTTTTTTGAAAGGTTAAACAAAGTTTTTATCCCCCTAGCCAGACTTCTCAAAAACAAAAGACAGAGGACCCAAATAGATAAAATCACAAATGAAAGATGAGACATCACAACCAACACCACAGAAATACAAACAATTATAAGAGAATACTATGAAAAATTATATGCCAACAAACCAGGAAATCTGGAAGAAATGGACCAATTCCTAGAACCTCAAACACTAACATAATTGAAACAGGAAGAAATAGAAAATTTGAACAGGCCCATAACCAGCAAAGAAATTGAATCAGTTATGAAAAACCTCCCAACAAACAAGAGTCCTAGGCCAGATGACTTCCCAGGGGAATTCTACCAAGCATTTAAAGAAGACTTGATACCTATTCTTCTCAAACTATTCCAAACAGTACAAATGGAAGAAAAGCTTGCAAACTCATTCTCTGAAGCCACATTACCTTGATTCGAAAACCAAAGACCCTGCTATAAAAGAGAATTATAGGTCAATATCCCCAATGAAACTGAATGCAAAAATTCTCAACAAACTAGCCAACCAGATTCAATGATACATTAAACGAATTATTAACCACAATCAAGTGGGATTTATTCCTGGACTGCAGGGGTGCTTCAATATAGACAAATCAATCAGCATGATACATCACATTAATAAAAGGATAAGAACCACATGATCCTCTCAATAGATGCAGAAAAGGCATTTGACAAAATCCACCATCCTTTATTGATAAAACCCTCATGAATGTAGGGATAGAAAGAACATAAAAGCCAAATAAGGAAGACCCACAGATAATATTATCCTCAATGGGGAAAAGCTGAGAGCTTTCCCCCTGAGGTCAGGAACATGATAGGGATGTCCGTTCTCACCACTATTGTTTAACATAGTGTTAGAAGTCCTAGCTTCTGCAATCAGACAACAAAAAGAAATAAAAGATATCTAAATTGGCAAAGAAGTCAAACTTTAATTCTTCACAGACAACATGATACTCTACATGGAAAGCCTCAGCAAAGTTGGAGGATATAAAATCAATGTACAGTAATTGGTTGCATTTCTATACATCAATAATGAAGCAACAGAAAGAGATATCAAGGAATCAGTCCTATTTACAAGTGCACCCAAAACCATAAAATACCTAGGAATAAACATAGCAAAGAGGTAAAAGATCTGTATGCTGAAAACTATAGAAAGCTTATGAAAGAAACTGAAGACAACACAAAGAAATGGAAAAACATTCTGTGCTCATGGATTGAAAGAATAAATATTGTTAAAATGTTAATACTACCCAAATCAATCTACACATTCAGTGCAATCCCTACCAAAATAACACCAGCATTCTTCATAGAGCTAGTAAAAACAATCCTAAACTTTGTATGGAATCACAAAAGACCCTGAATAGCCAAAGTCATGTTGAAAAAGAAAGCCAAAGTTGGAGGTATCACAATCGTGGACTTCAATCTGTATTACAAAGCTATAATCATCAAGACAGTATGGTATTGGCACAAAAACAAACATGTAGATCAGTGGAATACAGAACCCAGAAATGGACCCACAAATATATGACCAACTAATCTTCAACAAAGCAGGAAAGAATATCCAATGGAAAAAAAGACAGTCTCTTTAGCACATAGCACTGGGAGAACAGTACAGCAATATGCAGAAGAATGAAACTGGACCACTTTCTTCCACTATACACTAAAATAAATTCAAAATGGATGAAAGATCTCAATGTGATGCAGGAAACCATCAAAATCCTAGAAGAGAAAACAGGCAGCAACCTCCTTGACATAGGTCGCAGAAACTTTGTGTTTGACATGTCTCTAGAGGCAAGGGAAATAAAAGTAAAAATGAACTCATGAGACCTCATCAAGATAAAAAGCTTCTGCACAGCAAAGGGAACAATCAACAAAACTAAAAGGCAACCGATGGAATGAGAGAAGATATTTACATATGACATATTAGATATAGGGTTAGTATGCAACATCTATAAAGAACTTACCAAACTCAACACCCCAAAAACAAATAATTCAGTGAAGAAACGGGCAGAAGACATGAACAAACACTTTTCCAAAGAAGACATCCAGATGGCCAACTGACACATGGAAAGATGCTCACCATCACTCATCATCAGGGAAATACAAATCAAAACCATAATGAGATACCACCTCACACCTGTCAGAATGGCTAAAATTAACAATTCAGGGAACAACAGATGTTGGTGAGGATGCAGAGAAAGAGGAACGCTTTTGCTCTTTGGTGGGAATGAAAACTGGTGTAGCCACTCTGGAAAACAGTATGGAGGTTCCTCAAAAAATTAAAAATAGAACTACCCTATGACCCAGCATTTTCACTACTAGGCATTTATTCAAAGGATACAGGAATGCTGATTCAAAGGGGCACATGCACCCCAATGTTTATAGCAGGACTATTAATAAGAGGCAAATAATGGAAAGAATTCAAATGTCCACTGACTGATAAATGGATAAAGAAGATGTGGTATATATACAATGGAACACCACTCAGCAATGAAAAAGAATGAAATCTTGCCATTTGCCACATTGTGGATGGAAATGGAAAGTATTATGCTAAGAGAAACAAGTCAGAGAAAGACAGGTATCATGTGATTTCATTCATATGTGGAATTTGAGAAACTCAACAGATGAACATAGGGGAAGGGAAAGAAAAATAAGATAGAAACAGAGAGGGACGCAAACCATAAAAGACTCTTAAATGGAACAAACTGAAGGTTGCTGGTGGGGGATTGTGGGAAATGGGTTAAATGGGTGACAGGCATTAAGGAGGGTACTTTTGGGGATGAGTAATGGGTGTCTTATGTGAGAGATGAATCACTGGATTCTACTCCTGAAGTCAAGACTACATTGTATGTTAACTAACTTGAATATAAATAAAAAGAAAAAAAGAAAAAGCCAGTGAGAGGTGAAACATAATCAAGAATAGAAAAGCAAGTATGTCATGAAATACAGTATTATGTACTTCAACAAATCAAGTTTGATGAGTAATTGTCATAATTGGTAACTTTATGCCAGTATATGTTAAGAATATCAGATCGTAATGCTAATGTTGAGTGTGTTTTCTCAGGAAAGAATGTTGAATGGGCCAAAAGACCAAATAATTTTTATACACACAGTGTAACAGTTAATGTTACAACGTAAATAGAACGTAGCCTGTTAACGGCAAGGAGTTTTATAATCAAATTCTGTAAAACAGAATAAGGAGTTTTATAATCAAATTCTGTAAAACAAGAAACTGTTAAGGAGAGTTAAATCAGGGTGCTATAATTAAAGAAAGAAGTATAGAATTCAGATATGTGTAATTTATTTCAACTGAACAATAACTTTCCAGTATTAGTTGTCCTGAGTAGTATTTTTCTTTGTCTCAATATACATATACATAGGCAACGAAAAATAACACAAGTTTAACTGAACATCCTATATTTTTATTTGTTCAATTTAGCAATCCTACCTAACAAGTATTTACTCCCACAATTTATCTTTCTCTCTCTATGGATTCACCAGTGTTTATGCTGTCAAACCTCCAACAGCTAAGATGGTTTACTAAAAGCAAGTGCTGGGAACCAAACTATTTGGGCTCAAATCCTGATTCTTCAGATGTCTCAACTTTCTCATTACTTAACCTCCCTCATTCTCCATCCCTAAAGTACAGATGAAAATAGTACCCACCTCAAGAGGATTGACAGATAAGTTAACACTTGGAACATGGTTGTTCACAGTATGCACCACACAAAGCTTATTACTTACTATTTTCAGTCTGGAGTCAAGGTTGTAAGTCCTGCAAATACAGAGATTTGCTTATCTGTCTTTTGCATCTTCCACAATACTATGCATATGGTAGTAGATAATCAATATTCTCTGAAGGAATCAATGAAAAAAGATAGCACAATTACGTGTGGCCCTAATATTCTCTTCTTGATGAATTCATAAAACAGCCTAGATGGAATTCATGGAGGAGCCTTGCAAGGAGTATTGTCAGTGTCAGGAAACCTCCAGTTAAAAGAAAAAAGTATATGATGTATGGGTCCTTAGAAGAGTACTATGTAAATAAGGGTACCTGAAGTTAATTTGCATCCAGGAATCACTAAGTGCTATTTTAAGTGAATACAAGAAACAATCAGGAATGAGGGAAACCACTTGAAAGAGCTTCCAGAGTTTTTCAAGGTTCAGCCAAATGCAAAAAGTTTAACCAGTTAGTTAAATAGTTAAAGTTTAACTATTAAACAAAGGTTAACTCCCCAGGCTCATCACTCTAGTTTACAAAGAAGTCCTTGTTTTCAATCCTTAGAATCCAAATTGACTGAAAGGGGACAGAGAGGCAGGGAAATTTCTTGATCACTGGAAGAATAGCCTGGTGCAGAGGTTCTCAAAGTTTTCACCCTTTAGAATCACCTTAAAGGTTTGTTAAAACACAGATTTCTTAGGTCTCACTCCCAGCTTTTGGTTCACTGGGTCTGGGATAGGGCTTGAGAATTTGCCTTTCTAACAAGTTCCCAGGTGATGCCTGTGCTGCTGGCCAAAGGACCACACTCCTGGAGGAAGAATGGGAGGTACAGAATCCCTGAAACAGTTTTCCTTTCCTCTTAGCTATCCATTCCCAATTTAGAGTCCTAAGGAGAAGCTGCCCATTAATGACTATTCTACTATTTGAGGAAAGCTGTTCAAGCTTTTAAATGAGATCTCCCCACAAGTAAAGTAGGGGACTTCACATGGGTGGAAAAATTCTATGGGAAGCGGAATTTTAAGTTAAAATCACCTGTAAATGGAGAGATGCAATTTAAACTTAAGGCACCATATGTAGTAAATTGAGAACTGAAACATGACCTGTCTGGCTTTGCCAAGCCAAAATGACTCCTGGTTTTCCCTCCCTAACCATGAAGTAGTGAGCACAACAGCTGGAACCATTCATTCTCTGTCAAGAAGCTGCTCTGACAACCCACATGGGGAGGCTTCAGCCAGGCCCAACCCTACACCTCAACCTCCTAAAAGTGTGCCCCTCCCATGCCCTCTGCCCCCCCCTTTGCCTCCAAATCCAACCCATCTTTCAGTGCTTCAACTCAGTCCTTGCCCTTTCTTTTTTATTGAAAGCCAAGAGCAATGAGAATCTAGACTAAGTATGTCAGCATTTAAAGTGCATGCTTTTTTGAAAGTATTCTGTTGTATATTTTTGTAATCCATATTACAACAAACGCAATGTTCTTTTAGCACGTAACATCTCCATCTTTTTAATTCTCAGTGAATTCAAAACCTACTGCTCTTACACAAGCATACTGTTGTGTTTTTCTAAAAATCATCCAGGTGCCTATGTCTGACTTACAGATAGATAGATAGATAGATAGATAGATAGATAGATAGATAGATAGATAGATATTCTGCTGAGAAATGAAACTTCTTGTACCTACATAGCTTAACCAACAGAACTGAGAACTGCAAGACTTGTGTTAGGTTAACCTGTGCTGGTTACATCCTTTTAGCTCTTTGTTCCAGGAAATTCTTTCCCAGGAAGATAAAGCTATAAAATAATAGTTAACATGATTCTTCGATTCAACAAACCCCTGAAAACCAATTTGTCCTTGGCAAATTTCACTTGTCAAATAAAATTTAAGGCCCCTCCCATTGCCATTTACACCAATCTCTATTTATTAGGTCTTCAACTCTGCCCAATCCCAGTCATTGTCCCACTATGAATGACTCACCCTAAACCACGTAGCTCAGACCCCCAATCTAATCTTCCCCTCACTTCTCCCTTCTGATAGGGATATCAGGTTAGTCTTCTTTCTTACTGCAATTGGTCTAATAAATGCACCTTAGTGAGAGCAACAGATCTCTCAGGAGTCAAACACGGATACTATCCATATACCATACATACTATCCAGAAGACTCATGTTATTTACAAACTAAGAGATCACTATTTTCCTCAACACATAATCTGTCTTCTCTTCTTATATGAAAACAGAATTTTAGATGACCGAGTTAATAGCCTGACAATGAGTATCATCCAGTGGTCTTCAAAAATTTTACAAGAATTTTATAAAACTATGTATACTTTCACAAAATTTTAAATTGATAGCTGGAATTTTCACAAGTTGCAAAGAATATAATTTCTGGCATCTTTTAAATGTTTATGTTTTAAAATTAAACTATTACATCACTGAAAAGTCCTCTCTTACATGTATCCTATGGAAGAAAACACTATATAGCCACTTGATATCATTTTCCATTAAAAAATACATATACAATCTTTACAGAAACGTTGTATTGTTCTTTTTACTTTTGAACTAGTATTTCCTTCCATTTTCCTCACATACTTTTATCTTAATGTAATTTATTTTGTAACTGAAAAATTTTTTTATTAGTTACCCTAATAAAACTTCTCTGCAATGAAAAACAGTATAAATACATTATTTTTTTTAAGTTTATTTACTTATTTTTGAGAGAGAGAGGGAGAGAGAGAATCCCAAGCAGGCTCCACGCTATCAGCACAGAGCCCAACATGAGGCTCAGTCTCATGAACCATGAGATCCTGACCTGCGCTGAAATCAAGAGTCGGATGCTTAAGTGACTGGGCATCCCAGGCGCCCCTAAATACAATATTTTTAAAAGTTCAATTTCTTATGATCAAAACGATATATACATGTTTATGAGGTTACTGTAACAATTAAAAATAAATGGTTCATTAAAACAACATAACGGGGGAAGGGAAGGAGAAAAACAGTTTCAAACAGAGAGGGAGGCAAACCCATAGGAGAATCGTAAATACAGAGAACAAACTGAGGATTGATGAGGGTGGGAGAGGGGAAAATGGGTGATGGGCATTGAGGAGGACACTTGTTAGGATGAGCATTGGGTGTTGTATATAAAGGATGAATCACGGAAATCTACCCCCAAAACCAAGAGCACACTGTATACACTGTATGTTAGCTAACTTGACAATAAATTATATTTAAAAATAAATAAATAAAATAAAATGACAAAAAAAAAATGATGCCGGGAAAATTGTATATCCAAATTAAAAAAACAAAAAAACCTTGGATCTGTATCTTGCACCATATAGAGAAATTGACACAAAATGGGTCATAGACCTAAATGTGAAATCTAAAACTGAAAATTTCTGGAAAATGCATAGGAGAAAATCTTTGCAACTTGAGGTTAGGCAAAGATTTCCTAGAACAATAAAAGCACAATCCATTAAATTTAATTGGACATTCTGCAAGTTAAAAACTTGTGTTCCTCAAAAGATACATTACAAATGAAAAGATGTGCAACCATAACTAGATAAATTGTTGAAGAGCACATATTTGATAATGTACATAAGTACTGATATCCAGAACAAAGAACTCTCAAAAATTAACAGTAAGAAAACCCAGAAAAAATGGGAAAATGATCCAACCATTTCACCCAAGAAATACAAATGGCAAGTGAACACATGAAAAGATGCTCAACACCATCATCCATTAGGTAAATGCAAATTAAAGCTGCAATGAGATAACATTACACATCTATTAGAATGGCCAAAGCTAAAAAGATTAGACACACCAACTAAGGTGTTCAAGAGACTGGAACTCTCATCAACATCAGATAAAAAACAGGTTGCCAATTTCTTTGAAATGTAAATGCATATCTACTATATGACATAGGCATTCCAGTCCTAGGCTTTTACTCAAGAGTAATAAAAACATCCGTCCATTCAACAACTTGTACTTGAATGTTTATGGCTTCATATGTAATAGGCACTGGAAAAAGTTCAAGTGTCTTTCAACAGGTGAATAGACAAACTGTGATATATCCACACAGTGGAATACTGCTCTGCCATATGAATAAATTAATGCTTGATCTACATTACAACATGGATGAATCTAAACAAAGAAGCCGGACCAAAAAAAAAGAGTACATACTTTATTATTGCATTTACATAAAGTTCTAAAAGATGTAAAGGAACCCTTAGTTTATTAAGTAGGTTATTGGTGGCCTGAAGATGGGGAAAAAGGATGGGAGGATTTGAAAAGTTTATAAGGAAATTTTAGGGGTAATGGATGTGTTCATTATCTTAATCAGGTCATGTTTTCATGTGTGTAGTCATGTCAAAACTTATCAAATTATATGTTTGTGTCATTTATTGTGTGCCAATTATACTTCAATAAAACTTTTTATAAAATTTTAAAAAATCAAATGTATTATTTATTTTGACAATTATTAACTCAAATGTAAACTTGTATTGTAAATTAATCTTTAGATAGTTGGGCCCTCTGTTTTTAATTAATTTGTACATCCATACACTATTATAATCCTGGAATGATACTGAGTTTAATATCAATTATATTTCTATTTTTCATGTTCTATAGATGTAAGCTCCAAGAAACCCTGTTACATACTTACTTGCACACATACATAGGAGTAGAAGGTGGTTTTGTTTTTCAGTAGCCATAACAATTCTTTGAATTCCCTCAAAAAATATGCCAAAATTCATACAGTGACAAAGCATCAAATACTACTTTTTTAAGAGTGGCAGAATGTTGATAATTTTTTTTGAATGTTGATAAATTTTGAAACTGTATGATATGTGTGTGAGAATTCATTATAAAGGTCTCACAACCTTTGTGTATGACTGAAAATCGCCATAAAATTATGTTTTAAAAATTACTTTTATAATCTATCAGTTGATCACTTCATTAGGTTTCCCTTAAATTTTGCTGAAAATGAAGGATTAGAAACCTATGACTTGCAAAGTGATTCATTACTTAGTCATTATATCATTTATTTTCCCAAGACAAAAATCAATATTTTCAATTATCATATCATTTGGCATTCTTACAATTTTTTACACATCAGGGCAATGTATCATGTTAAGATTTGGGCAGATGAAAGTTACGTGTTTCTTTTGTAAATCTAGAGAAGGTCAATTGTGAAAGGAATATAGAAAAGAGCTTCCCCTCACCACAGGGTTGTTCCAGGCAGAATTTTAGGGAACAACATGAAGAAAATTGAAGGTCTTGTCAATTTCCTTAAAGCTCTCCCTTCCAGAAACGACTTTAAGTAGCCCTGAGGTTTTGTATAATAACTTGAAAGCTGGTGGTCTAAGCCACTTTTCTCTCCCCATCACTTCCTACCACCTATACATATTTGTTTGTATCTGCCTAGCAGTTTTGCTTTTGTAACTAGAGGGGGACTGGTATGTGTTATTTGAGTGGAAGGCCTGGTATCTATCCCAAACCAACAACCTCAACTAGGTGTGAGCCCTTTTGGTGGAAGAGATAAGGGATAGAAACTTTTCATTCTACTTGGTGAAATTCCAGTTAATGGGTGAGCAAAGAAGGGTAGAAGCTAATGGGCTATAGTTCATTAAGGCTTTGTGAGACCCTGGGTACCAACAGAGCTTGTAGCTGCTGATAGGAAAATAGATCAGAGAAAAAGAGTTGGAACCCATGTCTAGAGTAGGTAGCTTTGGGAGCAACTAGACAGGACATCATTAGCAGGAACACTGTAAGTTTTAACCTGAGTAATAAGAGAGGGCATAGAGAGTAACACCATTAAAATTTTATCATTTGGCTAATTTTACTTCACTTTGTAATCACAGGTCATTGATGCCTGGAATTAGAGTTATTCTAAGAAAATGAGTTTTATCAAAAGTGGTAATATGTTGCAGTGTTCTATAAAAACTTAAGATTCCCCAGAAGGCTCAGCACCATCACAGGAAGGCATCTACCCCTCCCTCAATAAGGGCAATTCCAATTTTATTAGTTTTCTATACTGGGACTTTGCATAAAATTTTATTTGAAAGAAAGGTTAGTTCTAGTTCTACCTCTATTTAGTTTATAGGAAAGTCCATGAATTTTGGAGTTAAGATTTGCATGTCTAACCTTGGAGAATTTACCTAAACTTTTTTGAGTTATCTATACAACTCTTGGTTATCTATACAATGGGAAAATTATATATTCCATTTAGTGTTATTATCCATAACTATTTTGTAAAATTTAATAAATCTCAAGAGCAGCATATTTAAAATGTTCCCCGTTAGGTATGGGTTAGAAGTTGTGCAACCATATGTATTTGGGTTACACAATTAAGTAAATGCATTGTTGGTAACAAGAATTCTGTTTCTCACTATCAGAAAAAAGTTACAAAGCCTGTAGAGGTATCAGTATCAACATACAGTTTAATAGATTATTGATAAGGAGATGGATGGATGGGTGCGTGGATGGATGGATGGAAGGAAAGGTAGACAGATAGACTGTATCTAATCCTAACATTGGTTAGTATTCATGCATTTATTCTACTGCTTTATCTGCTGAGACAGTCAAGAAGCAGTGATACCCCAGGAGCACTGAGCACATCTTGGGCCCAGGTCTTGATACCTAAATATAATTCTTCAATAAAAAGAACTGGGGTGCCTTGGGTAAGTGGTTAATTCCAGGGCTGGGGCAGGGAAAATACATGAGGAGCTTGGAGAATTTTGTGGTGCCAGACAGTAAGAAATTACTAAGAGAAGAAGATTTATGTAGGATGGTGGGGCATGTCAAAAGAATATAGAGGCCAACATGAAAGAGCCTCCTCAATGGCCAAAGCTGGAAAATTTTGAGGAATAAAATAAATAATGATGGTACTGGATTAAAGCCCAAAGAATAAAATAAATATCCATGAATCCAAATAAGCAGACATAAATAATTGAATAAAAGGGGGAGAAAAGACAACTATTCCTTAGAGGCATTCCAATTACTAAATGTAGAAGGAATGATGAAATGAGAAAATCATCATTAGAACACCAAAGAAATAATTACTGTAGGTAAGACCCACTAACAGATGTTGAATGTTTCAGAAGAACATTCAAGATGGTAAATGTTTCAGGAGAAACAGGTTATTTGTGTAGTCTCAGAGAATCTCCTGAGTACATGGAAATACATGGAAGCCAATGAAAATGATAAAATGACAGCCCAAAACCTCTGGAATGCAGCAAAAGTGGTCATAAGAGAGAAGTATATAGCAATCCAGGCCTTCTTAAAGAAGGAAGAAAGGTCTCAGATACACAGTGTAACCTTACACCTTAAACAGCTAGAAAAAGAACAGGAAATAAAGCCCAAAACCAGCAACCAGGAAACCTGCAAACTGAGAAATAATAAAGATTAGAGCAGAAATCAATGCTATAAAAAAACAAAACACAAACAAACAAACAATAAACAGTGTAACAAATAAATGAAACCAGTAGCTGGTTCTTTGAAAGAATTAACAAAATCAACAAACCCCTAGCCAGTTTGATCAAAAAGAAAAAGGACCCAAATAAATAAAATCAAGAATCAAAGAGGAGAGATTACAAGCAACACTACAAAAATACAAACAATAATAAGAGAATATTATGAGCAATTATATGCCAATAAATTGGACAATCTGGAAGATATGGACAAATTCCTAGACACATCTAGACTACCAAAACTGAAACAGGAAGAAGTAGAAAATTTGAACAGACACATAACCAGTAAAGAAATTGAATTAGCGATCAAAAATCTCCCAAAAAACAAGAGTCCAGGGCCAGATGGCTTTCCAGAGGAATTCTACCAAACATTTAAAGAAGAGTTAACACCTATTCTTTTAAAGCTGTTCCAAAAAATAGAAATGGAAGGAGAACTTCCACACTCATTTTATGAGGCCAGCATGACCTTGATTCCAAAACCAGACAAAGACCCCACTAAAAAGGAGAACTACAGGACAATTTCCCTGATGAACATGGATGCAGAAAGTCTCAACGAGATACTAGCCAACCAGATCCAACAATACATTAAAAGAATTATTCACCATGGTCAAGTGGGATTTCTTCCTGGGATGCAGGGCTGGTTCACTATCTGCAAATCAGCCAATGTGACACGCCACATTAATAAAAGAACAAGAACCACATGGTCCTCTCACTACATGCAGAGCCATTTGACAAAACATAGTATCCTTCCTGATAAAAACCCTCAAAAAAGTAGGGATAGAAGGCACATACCTTAGGATCATAAAGGCCAAATATGAAAGCCCCACAGATAATATCCGCAATGGGAAAAAACAGAGCTTTCCCCCTAAGGTCAGGAACGCGACAGGGGTGTCCACTCTCACCACTGTTATTCAACATAGCATTGGAAGTCCTAGCTTCAGCAATCAAACAACACAAAGGAATAAAAGGCATCCAAATTGGCAAGGAAAACTCAAACTTTCACTCTTCGCAGATGTGATACTCCAAGTGGAAAACCTGAAAAATTCCACCAAAAAACTGCTAGAACTGATCCATGGATTCAGCAAAGTCGCAGGATATAAAATCAATGCACAGAAATTGGTTGCACTTCTATACACCAATAATGAAGCAACAGCAATAGAAATCAAGGAATTGATCCCATTTACAATTGCACCAAAAACCATAAAATACCTAGGAATAAACCTAACAAAGAAGTGAAAAATCTATATACTGAAAACCATAGAAAGCATATGAAAGAAATTGAAGGAGACACACAAAAAAGGAAAAATATTCCATGCTCCTGGAAGAACAAATATTGTTAAAATGTTGATACTACCCAAAGCAATCCACATAGTTGATGCGATCCCTATCAAAATTATACCATCATTCTTCACAGAACTAGAACAATCCTAAAATTTGTATGGAGCCAGAAAAGACCCCAAATAGCCAAAGCAACCCTGGAAAAGAAAACCATAGGTAGAGGCGTCATAATTCTGGATTTTAAGGTGTATTACAAAGCTGTAATCATCAAGGCAGTATGGTACTGGCACAAAAACAGACACTTAGATCAATGGAACCTAATAAAGAATCCAGAAATGGACCCACAAATGTATGACCAACCAATTTTGACAATGCAGGAAAGAATATCCAATGGAAAAAAGACAGTCTCTTCAGCAAATGGTGTTGGGAAACCTGGACAGTGACATGCAGAAGAATGAACCTGGACCACTTTCTTGCACCATATACAAAAATAAACTCAAAATTGATGAAAGACCTAAACATAAGATAGGAAGCCATCAAAATCCTAGAGAGAAAGCAGGCAAAAGCCTCTTTGGCCATGGCTGCAGCAACTTCTTACTCAACACGTCTCCAGAGGCAAGGGAAACAAAAGCAAAAATGAATTATTGGGAGCTCATCAAGATGAAAAGATTCTGCACAGCTAAGGAAACAATCAACAAAACTAAAAGGTAACTGATTGAATGGGAGAAGATATTTGCAAACTCAACACTCAAAAAGCAAATAATCCAGTGAAGAAATGGGCAAAAGATATGAACGCTTTTTCAAAGAAAATATCCAGATGGCTAACAGACACATGAAAAGATGCTCAACATCACTCATCATCAGGGAAATACAAATCAAAACCACAATGAGATACCACCTCACACCTGTCAGAATGGCTAAAATGAACAACTCAGGAAACAACAGATGTTGGTGAGGATGCAGAGAAAGAGGCTCTCTTTTACACTACTGGTGGGAATGCAAACTGGTGCAGCCACTCTAGAAAACAGTATGGAGGTTCCTCAAGAAATTAAAAATAGAACTACCCTATGACCCAGCATTTGCACTATTAGGTATTTATCCAAAGGATACAGGAGTGCTGATTCAAAGGGGCACATGCACCCAAACGTTTATAGCAGCACTATCAACAATAGCCAAATTATGGAAAGAGCCCAAATGTCCATCAACAGATGAATGGATAAAGATGTGGTGCATATATATAATGAGGATATATAATGAGGAGGATTACTCAGTGATCAAAAAGAATGAAATCTTGCCATGTGGAACAATGTGGATGAAATTAGAGAGTATTATGATAAACGAAATAAGTCAGAGAAAGACAAATACCATATGACTTTACTCATATGAGGAACTTAAGATACAAAAGAGATGAACATAAAGGAAGGGAAGCAAAAGTAACATAAAAACAGGGAGGGGGACAAAACAACAGACTCTTAAACACAGAGGACAAACTAAGGGTTTCTAGAGGGGTTGTGGGTACAGGGATGGGCTACACGGGCAAAGGGCATTAAGAAAAACACTTGTTGGGATGAGAACTGGGTGTTTAATGTAAGGGATGAATCAGTGGATTCTATTCCTGAAATCCTTTTTCCACTATATGCTAACTTGGATATAAATTTAAAAAATACACAAATAAAAATAAATAAATAAATAAATAAATAAATAAATAAATGCAGATTCCATAATAGTAATAAAAAAAAAATTACCTGTCGTGGGGAGCTTGGGTGGCTTAGTTGGTTAAGCTTCTGACTTCGGCCCAGGTCATGATCTCGCAGTTCATGAGTTTCAGCCCCATGTCTGGCTCTGTGCTGACAGCTCAGAGCCTGGAGTCTGCTTTGGTCCTATGTCTCCCTCTCTCTCTTCCCCTCCCCTGCTCATGCTCTATCTCTCTTTCTCAAAAATAAAGACACATTTTAAAAAATAATAAAAAAATAAAATAAAAACCCTCAAACCTTAAAAAAAATTACCTGTCTTCCCTTTATATCAGAATTAAGTTATTATATTGACTTAGATGTGTTGGTAGATAATAATATCTATGAATTTAAGTTCAGGCTTATAAAAATGATGTAAAATATTTTTAAAATATAATTTAATCAGGGGCACCTGGGTGGCTCAGTTGGTTAAGCGTCCAACTTTGGCTCAGGTCATGATCTCATGTTTTGTGAGTTTGAGCCCCACATCAGGCTCTGTGCTGACAGCTGGGAGCCAGGAGCCTGCTTCAGATTCTGTGTCTCCTTCTGTCTCTGCCCCTCCCCCACTCACACTATAGCGCGCGCTCTCTCTCTCTCCCTCAAAAATAAATAAGGCTTAAAAAGTGTTTTTTTTCAAGTAATTTAATCAACAAATGGTCCTCGGACAATTGGGTATCTACGTGCAAAATAAAGAATTTGGGCCTCAGGGTGCCTGGGTAGCTCAGTTGGTTAAGCATCTGACTTTGGCTTGGGTCATGATCTCACGTCTCATGGGTTTGAGCCCAGTGTTGGACTCTGTGCTGACAGCTCAGAGCCTGGAGCCTGCTTTGGATTGCCCTTCCCCCACTCATACTCTGTCTCCCTCTCTCTCTCAAAAATAAATAAACATTTAAAAATTAAAAAAAAAAGAAGAATCGGGGCCTCTACCTCATACTATATACATAAATTAACTCAAAATAGGTCAACACCTAAATAAAACAAAGAAAACCATAAAAATCTTAGAAGGAATCATATGGTAAGTCTTCATGACCTTGAATGTGGCAATGGGTTTTTAGACATGAATTTAGTGTCTAAGCCATCTGCTAGAAGTTTTAAGCCTTCAATAGACTCTAGAATTGCAAAATAGTTACATAAATCGGATGATACGGGTGCAATTGTTGTCTAGGTGGGGAGATGTATTCCTAGTGCTTTCTACTCTACCCTCTTCCCAGAATCCTTATTCAGGGTGACTATACTTTAAAAAAAAACAGAAAATAATAAGTGTTGGGAAGATGTTGAAAAACTGGGACCCTCACACATTGCTGGTGAGAATATAAAATCATGCAACCACTATGGAAAACTGAGGTTCCTCAAAATGCTGAATATAGCATCATCATATGTCACGGCAATTCCACCCCTAGGTAAGTACTTAAGAGAACTGAAAACAGGCACTTGGGCAAATACACAAATGTTAACAGTAGCACTATTCACAATAGTCAAAGGTGGAAACAACCCAAATATCTACTAATGGATGAATGATAAGCAAACTGTAGTATATACATATGATGGGATCTTATTCAGCCATAAAAGGAAGTAAACTAATGATGGATGCTACAATGTGAATTAACACTGAAAAAAAAAAAATACACCAGGTTAAAGAAGACAGAAAGAAAAGGTCACATATTGTAGAATTCCACTTTTATGAAATACTTAAAATATGTAAGTCTATGGAGACAGGAAGCACATAGGTGGTTTCTAGGGAGGAGAGGAGGGGAAATGGGTAATGATTGCCTTGCAGGTATGAGGTTTTAGTATAGGGTGATAAAAATATTTTGAAACTTGACAGAGGTGGTAGTTGCACAATGCTGCAAATGTACTACATGTCACTGAATTATTCACTTTAAAGTGGTTAATTTTATGTTATGTAAATGTCACCTCAATTTTAAAAAGTGGGCGGTCTGATCCGCTGTAGAACCATTGTCCTAGCAGTCAAACACCCTGATTAATAACTGAACATATTGTCGGTTTTCCTAATTTGAGAGAAAGACTTTCTTGTAGATTATCTGAAGGATATTCGGTTAAGCACTTTATTTATCATGGCTAACAACGTATCTCAGAATACTTTAAATGAAAAGGACTTAAAGTGAGAGTCCTGCAGAGCAGAGTTCTCAGGCTGCAGGGGAAGCTCCTTTCCCTTTTCTTCTTGCTTCCATTAAGTGTCTACTCAGCACCGGGGCTGCACCCCGAAGTGCATTGATGCAATGGGTGTCCACAGCCCAGCAAACAGCGAACTGAGACTCAGCAACGTTTGTTACCATTCCTGGTTCATTTTACTGTCTCCGTGACAAACCTAATCACCAAACAGGTAACAGAAAGAATAATCGGTATTTGGCTAACCAGAAATGAAGTCTGGAAGTAAAGTGAGAACTCCTGGCCTACGTTCTTGTGCTAATTAAGGCACAAGGAAAATGCCCTCACATAAGAACTAATAAACTCTGTTAACTGATCGTTTTTGCCAGAGCTGGCACAGATCATGGCCCTTAGACATTATCATGTCTCCTCAATCTGGGTTGTGCAGAGTGTCAAAATAGGCTGCAGCACTTGGCTTCCCCACACTGATCAGACAAGACCTTCGACTGAACTCCTCATGCTCTGATGCCAGACAGGGCATTAAACAGAGGCTCTAAAATACATACATTGACATCAGTCCTGGAAGAATCATTCCTCATATCTCACCATGTGTCTCACTATAAACCTGGTCTACAATCCCTCCAAGTGCAGAGCAGAGTAACTGATGAGAAGAATGAGTCTCTGGAACACATGGTACTGAGGATTATGAACCAACAGGTGGGCTGACCATTGTGGATGTGCCCACATGTTCAGAAGAACAAAGCCAATGAGTCATCATCTTTGATGGTCCCATACGCCAAATGTCTGATAGGGCACGCGTCTTCCAGCCAGCACATGGTGCGGAGCTGAAATGATTAAAACTAACAGTAAAAACTACTCCCATTATTTTCTAAATATATCATAAGCCTGGAAACATTGTTCTTTTATATCTCTTCTCTTGGGCATCAGCTTTCCTGGACACCTAAAAGAAGTGGACATATCCCATGCCAACTTTCAGCTGCTTATTTCAGATCAGAATAGAAAGGGAATGTGTCTTCTCATCATCCCCACTCTCAAAGCACATGCTCCAGAAAGAGGGCTTCTGTGCCCCCCTCTTCCACACAGACAGGACAGAGAGCCTTGATGAGAGAATTAGCATACAAATGAAATGATCTGCAGATGCGGTGATGAAGTGGCTCAGAGCAAAGAGGGAAATTGCTTAGGGTTTTAGGGACCTGCTTAGCCTCCAAGCTCTCTCCGTCTGTATGGGAGACCTTCCCCTTTGCACCAATTCCTTGCTGTCCGCAAACCTGAGCTTCACTAAGCTGCATGACTAGATGAGAGCTAAGAGGGCAGACTGGGTCGAAGGTCTCTGAATTGACAATAACTGTGAGTATCTCAGATTTGTACTGAACTCACCAACCTGTAAAGCATCACTGTTACGTTTAAATTTGATACGGAAATACAACTCCAGTGAAAAGCCTTCACCTCCCTGGAGGCTCTGACCTGAGTCTTGCTTCAGACTCTGATCTGGAGAATGGAAGCATCTCCCCCAGAGAAACCTTTTTCCCAGCCCCAGGGAAGATGAACACTTCTTTCCATTCTCCAAAGGTCCTTGCTTCACTACAAGTTTCCAGGAGTCCATTAACCATTTATTTTTATCAATACATCAAGTAAAATGATTTCTGAGCAGTGACAGAGACTATATAACCACACTGCAGTAAGAGATATTTTGATCAGAAAGAATGAAATTAAACACCATTAAAATTTCATGTTTTTTAACATGCAAAATGCACCTAAAAGGGAAATAATATGATTCCAAGCACATTAGGCAAGTATCATAAAAATAATCCTAAATACTATTGAAAATAGCCAGGTTGGGATAAAATGAATACAGAAGGGGTTCCCAAGAAAGCCAAAGGGCATTCGCTGATCTGCAATGGAAATTTTAAGATTGGTGAATCTTTTTGTAAGAAAACAGATTTAGAAAGATGAAGTGACTGCCTGATATCAGCTATATCTCATAGGTGCATAATCTCATCCTACATAATAATCTAGAAAGCTGATGCATTTTCACATTTGCCTTCTTGCATATTCCCCAAGAGAACCTACTGCATGAATGACAAGCATTTTATAGGTTTTATGTTCTTGCCTAGTCCAAACCTGTTAAGTAGCTACTGGTATTCCTATTTCATAAATGATCTTGGAGCAAAGTTATCTGCTTTCTTAGCTATTAGTGGGGAAGCTAATAGTCTGACCCAGCTCTACTCCCTGAACCCTATGTTCTTTCTAACCAGCAAGTTGCAATTAACTCCTTCGTGTCCAGAGACTGATGTCCAAGTTGACTAGGAATCTTGGGTTTGCAATCACATGTGACCGACCCATCTCACCTTCAGACGATGGAATGAAAATTGTGGCCAAATGCACCCTAAGTGTCCTCTAACTTTCTCCCTGGTTAAATAAATAGGGCACTCCAGAAGCAGAATTTGCTAAGAACCACAGACACATGGCTATCAATCCAGCCTCCCTGAATTTAAAGAGTATATGGTCTAGTCAATCATTCTACAACTATTTATGGTGGGGAATTGGTGACACAAAGAGTTCCCTGAGGGAGCCAGAGAGGGAGTCAGCCTTCAGACCCTACAGCTGGAAGAGATTTGAGGGATGATTCGGCCATTAGAGTTGTTCTCTGATGATGCCATGAGGGATTCTGGCCTGTTCATTCCACCACATTTCACTTTCACTCTCAGAGATGTTTTTAATATTTATTCCTAAAGTTAACACACAGTCCCAAAAGTCATCGTCTTTTGTAAAATGCACACTCTTCAGAGAATGTTCATTTCCTGGTATCTAAGAGAAATATTTATGTTCCCAAGGAGGTACAAATATAACTTCTGGAAACATTTTCAGAAGAATTTAAACACTGGAAACAATACAAATATCTGCCAATAAAACTGTTACATGAATTATTAAATGGCCAAGTTATGGAATATTATTTATTAGCTTAAAAGAATGAAGTGGATCTGTATAGCTATTCAGAAAGATTTCCAAAATACATAAACAAAATGTGAGTTATAATATGTATACACACACACACACACATATGATCCCCTATATACAAACCAACACAAAAATGGAGCCTATATATCTGTGTGTGTGTACATCTAGTATGTCAACATTGAAAGTGATCTAAAGTGATGCACACCAGACTGCTATGACTAATTATTTATAAAGAAGGTAGTGGGAATGATGGGGTGGGGGTGGGGGGGGGGAGATAATTTCACTCTTTAACTTCTGATTATCTATTTTTAGACTTTTTAAAAGATGTTTATTTATTTAGTTTTGAGAGAGAGAGAGAGAGAGAGAGAGAGAGAGAGAGAGAGAATCCCAAGCAGGCTCTGCCCCATCAGCACAGAGCTTGATGTGAGGCTTGAACTTATGAACCATGAGACCATGGCCTGGGCTGAAATCAAGAATCAGATGTTTAACTGACTGAGCCACCCAGGTGCCCCTTATATGACTTTTTAAAATAATATGAATATATTAATATATTTACTGTATGCACTTGTTCAGAACAGTCTGTTTTTGTTTCTGTTTTTTTTTTTTTTTTTTACCCAAGTGTTACCTTTTTAAAATGCAAGGAATTATTGAAGGAAAAAAGACATAGTAGATCTAGATGCCAGATGAGTGTTCCAATTACCACTATGTAACTCTAGGTGAGTGATATACACACACACACACACACACACACACACACACACACACACACGGAAGTGGATATCTTAAAGGTTATTAAATGTGTTCATGAGCAACAGAATGAGATCAGATTAAATGCACTCTTCACTGTAAGTAAAGGTATAGAAGTATCAAAGGAGAAGAAAGGGAAAGTAATATATAACATAAAAATCTAGTGGCTTTGTGGATTTTCCTCCATGTTATTTTAGCCTTGTTGCATGAAGTGGAACATCCACTTAGAAGCAGCTGCGTCCTCAGTGTGAGTCTGGTGCTAGCCCAAACCCAGAAGCAGACCTTGAATTCAAGTCAGTATCACCTGGGCTCCAAATTGCTATGGCAGCAATAGCTCTTGGCCTTTTTACTTAAGAATATGTTGTAGGGGCGCCTGGGTGGCTCAGTTGGTTAAGCGGCTGACTTCAGCTCAGGTCATGATCTCGCGGTCTGTGAGTTCAAGCCCCGCGTCGGGCTCTGTGCTGACGGCTCAGAGCCTGGAGCCTGTTTCAGATTCTGTGTCTCCCTCTCTCTGACCCTCCCCCGTTCATGCTCTGTCTCTCTCTGTCTCAAAAATAAATAAACGTTAAAAAAAAAAAAATATGTTGTAAATGATGGGGCACCCGGGTGGCGCAGTCGGTTGAGCGTCCGACTTCAGCCCAGGTCATGATCTCACAGTCTGTGAGTTCGAGCCCCGTGCTGGGCTCTGTGCTGACAGCTCAGAGCCTGGAGCCTGCTTCAGATTTTGTGTCTGCTCCTCCCCTGTCCCTGCTCATGCTCTGTCTCTCTCTGTCTCAAAAATAAATAAAAACATTTAAAAAATTAAAAAAAAAAAAGAATAGCATGTCAATGAAACAATGCATTGAAGGCACAAAAATGCCTTGAGTTAAATTAATTTTGGAAACCATACAGTAATGATAACATCAAGACCTGCCTCTTGTTGAGAGCCATCCATGTGCTGGGTCTGAACTGATGTGTTTGACATAAGTCAACTTATTTCGTCCTCATGACCCCCCTGTGAAGGCAATTGCCCCTATTTTATAGAATCAGCAATCCAAGAGGCTAGAACCTGAAGGGATCTGAGATA